>NW_010226074.1:0-9816 GCF_000690775.1 Eurypyga helias
CCTCCGGGGCTGGCAGCTGCCTCCCCGGCGCCGTCTTCTCTCTCACTGACCCTCGTGAACTCGTCCCCTCCCAGCCCGGTGGGACTGGGCCTGTGTTCCGGCAGCGCCGCGGGCAGGTGCGTCCTCATTGAAGCCCGTGTGTGCCCCGCTCCCAGCACGCCAGCCCTGTCAGCTTACACAGGCGGAGGGAAGAGGGAGCTCGTCGAGCGCTTGAGCCTTCCCCCCCCAGGCAGCAGGGTGTTGGGAGCAGCAATGACCAGCAGTGTTTGACTGGAGAGGCCTTGGCAGGCTGAAGAGAACATCGATCAGGATTGTGTACGTTTGGTATTGATCCAAGACAAGTAGTTTCAGTGTCAACAAAGCAGTCTCCGCTCATTCAACTCTGTGTAATTGCACTTTGAAGTGGGACAAGTTATAGGCCAAAAGGGGATGTTGCCAAGTAGTACTTCTGGAGTCAAACCTATATTTTCCCCAGTAACCTTCAGCTCAATGTTTTTCACTTGCGGCTGTAATGGTTTTCCTCTTGCTGTAATTCTTAAGTATCTGTTTTCTTAGGTGGGAGGGGAAAGAACTTCTGAATTCTGATTATATTCTTCTGCCTAACTTCTTGCTGCTCATTCTATTTTCTTGCTTCAGGAGCTGACTTGGGCAAGTTCCTGGAAAGTACGTGTGAATTTTTTTTTCCTTTTCCCATAACTGTGCTGGTTGCTTTTGTTCTTAAGAAACTTTTTAATAAACACAAATTAATCTGTTGCTTTGTGAATAGAACATCTGCTAGATGCACAGTGTGATAATTGGGAACCTTTGTAAACAAAATGGGTTGCAGTTGTCACCAGCAAAAGCTTTGTTCTGGTATTTTTGAGCTCTGTTACTGGATGTTGGCTCCAATAGATAAAAACTATTACAAGGTATTGGTATTGTTGCCATTCACTTCAGTAGGCATCCTTTGCAGAGTTAGCTGATGCTGAGGTAAAAATGTGTGCTCTAATCAGTCCTGGGGGTACCAACAAGAATGTTGGAGTGTCCGTTGCCTGTTCAGCACCTGCTTCGCTCCCCAGGCTCGTATAATTCTGCACGTTAACTGGTGTCAGTGGTCATGTGTGTCAGTGTTCATTTCTCACTGAATGGGATGTGTGATTAAAAAGAAAAAAAGATACTGTTTAATGGTCAGCTGTTAAAGAGAAAGTAGAGTCTTATCCCTGGAAGTTTAATGTTGCTTCTTGTGTTGAGACTTGGATAGCCGTTTTCAATATCTGACAATATTGTGTATAAGTACTAGGTTTTCTTAATGATATTTAAGAGCTAGTCAGGCTCTCCCACTCCCTGGATACAGTGACCCCCATGCATGTTGATGTATTTCTTTCAGGACCTTTTCTGAATGGTTTCTTGATCCTGTCTTAAAGCAAGAGCGTAGAACTAAAATGCAAAGTAGTCATGTGGCAGCGATGATTTGTTTCACAGGGTGCTTATGAAAATAATTTGATACTGTGGTAAAAACTTGGACTCTTGCAGATCCTCCTTTCATTACAGAAGCTGATCTTAAGATGACTGTACAATATCCTCAGACACTCCTAGTAGTGTTTTTTGTTACCTTCCTAAAACACAGTAAATAAAGATGATCTTTATGCTGATGTAAGTGGAAAAAAAAATGCTTGTAAATAGAGAGTTAAGGGCTTTACAACTTAATTTTTCCAACTGTTTTATTCTTTGATGGAGGAAAAGACTTTGTAAAAGAAGCATGCAAAAAAGGTTTTAAGGTTTTTCTAAGGGTTTTAGACTAAGCACTGTTGCATCTCTTCTATGTTTGCTGTCTCCTAGGCCAGTTGTCTAAATGGAGTTCCATCGTAAACTGTAGTTTCTTATACCTGAATGTAAGAAAAAAGTTGGCAGCTCTTTTAAGATCTATAGATACTTCATTTAAAAACAAACTGGATGTCAAAGTCATGTAATATCTTGTCAGGGCAGCTGACTGGCTGAAGAGGTGGCTGGCTACTGCATGGCTCTGAAAGATCTGTCTGTTTAAACATACAAGGGAGGCGTTGGTTCACAGTAATTGATAAAGGTGATCTAGGCACCTGGGCCATGGTCTTTTCCTTCCCCTCTGCCCTCTCCTTTAAAGTAGTTCAGGCCTCCAGCTCTTTTTTTTATTTGAAATACCGAGAATATGAAATCTGATTCTGCTTGCTTTTGTCTGATCCTGTAAGTTCAAGTAACTGTCAAATGTATGTTTCTTATTTTTTCATTGAGGTCCTTAAAATTCCTTCTTAGGGCTTTTTAAGGTGTGATGTTTAATCTTCTCATGGTCTGATTTAGAATAAAAAAAATTTCCTAGCATTTTTCCTCCTTTTTTTTTTTTTACTTCCTCTCTGCTTCTGCACAAAGATGAGTTGCGATAAGCTATGTTTAATTCATGATTATAGATAGAGCTAAGGGGCAGAGCATTAAAGTTCATGCTCACAAGCATAAAAGCACAGGCCTGATCTGCCTTCCTCTTCCTACTTAGTTTCTTAGAGATCCATGGGATGCTTTGGTAAGGAGAAATCCATCTCTGTGACTGAAGAAGCATTTGTGTTGAAAGAGACTCTGTTTACTTTGTGTGGTTTCCTCTTCAATTTATTTTAATTCATTGAGTGACATGAGAAAACCTAGCTGTGTGAAATGCTACAGGGGGGGATGCTGTTAGCTTTTATGGGGTAAAAGTTAGTTTTCAGCGCAGCTTGGCCTCCTCTTTTCCCTCTGGCAGTCAATTCTTGAACATTTTTTTGGTTGCAAAAATGGTCTGGCTTGAAAATTGTCAGAACCTGAGAAAACTTAACCAGTTTGCTCAAGGTGTACATACTACTTCTTGTTCCGTCTGTAACTTAAGTGCCGTGAATTACAAGGTCTGGACACCATTGGCCCTCTTGTGGTTGGTGGCAGTGTGTATATATACAACCATGTAGTTAATCATAGTGATGTTTAATACCATTATTATTTTCATCTTTACCTCAGATGGTAGTTGTGGATTGTAGCAGACAGAGCTCCTTACATTGCTTTGTTAGTAGCTGAGATTGCCACAGTGTGTTGATTACAAAATGTGTCCACTTTTTTTTTCCCACCACGTTGGCTGTCAGTCTGTTCTCTCTAAAGGTAGTTAAACATTCCTTGAAGATAGACACAGCAATGGCTTGATGTTTGTGTGAGAAGCTAGCTGACATTGAAATTTTTATATCCTTCTTGACTTTTTTTTTTTTTTTTTGGTATGGAAAGTTTGCACAAATTTGTTTTGGTGCAGCTGAGGTATTTGGCAGGCCTGAAATCCAAGTGTGTGTTTCCAGGAGTTAGCCTCTCCTGTAATCCTTAAAGCTTGTAATATGTAGAAGCTTGATATTTAGCCTTCAGGATCGTGGAGAAAAGCAGAAGAGGTACCAGGAGCCCTGGAGATGTAGTAGAGTCTGTGAGAAATTTTGGTGGACAGTTGGAAAATTTGTCTTAAAATGCTGCCTTGTCAACAGTACCTTTTGGATGACTTAATCTTTTTGATTCCCTCAGCTAATTGTTAAAGCTGTGCATCATGATTTTCTCTCTGTTTGGCCATATGTTTTAAAAAAATCCAGGCAGTTAAGTAATCAATCTTTCTTGATGCCTTCAACGCTGGCTCTTGTATATGTAATTTATCATGCTAGGGAAATAAACTGGTTAGAAAAACATTTTTGTACGTTAAATAGCTGTTACTATAGTGAAGTAAGCATGATGCATTACACTTCCTAAAGGTAATGTTTTGTTTCTGGGTATCTGGTTCTTTTTATTCAAGAGAGAAATATTCATTTCAAGTTGTGGTTAATATGAAATATCTTTTTTTTTTTTATTCTTTCCCCTCTGGTCACTGACAGCAAATTGAAATACTTTATTTTCTGTTGATAGTATTTTATGATAAATGTACTGGTTTGTGTGACTGGGAGATTTTAGAGGCTGTAGATGTCCATGTGTAGATCAGATTGGGTAAAAGCAGATTTGTGGTCTGTGTGTGTTAGTGTGTCAATTCAGACTGGAAGAAACAGAAGGAAGAGATGTGCTTTGTACACTGTGGAGATGACTTGGGGTGAAGTTTTGTGATGAATGGATAGCTGAATTTATGTAACTTCAGGCTTAGGATTGGAATGTAGTGTGGCAAGGAGTTGGTATGACTGGCAAGTGAACTGTTGGTGTTGGCTTTTTTTTTTGAGCCATGTATGGTAGAATCTGAGGATGATTTAGATTGGAAGAGACCAGCTTTTGGTGGTTGTCTGCTCCAGCCTCCTGCTCAAAGCAGGGCTGACGTCAGCATTAGACTGAATAATGTGTGCGATAGAAAGTGACCATGGCTGATCGTGGAAGTAGCATATGGCAAGGGTTTTGAGTAAAAGCATCTAATAACTTGATTTAATAAATTGGAGGCCTAGTTCAACTACCATTAAAACCAGCGGAAGCTTTTACCTTAGAAGTAGTTAATGTGAATCATCTGTATGTGTAACTTTATGTTACACTAGGCTTCAAGAGTACTAAGGCAGAATCAGGATAACATCACAAGTCAGTTTACAAAGATATGGTTCTTAGATCAAAACAGCTGTATCTTTAGCAATATTAATGTAAAGAAGAAAAGTGATAAGCTAATGAAGTGTTGTAATAAATATGTAGTAAGTTAGCTTCTGACTTCCTGGTTGATGAACATAAGCAATCTGATACGCATACTAATTCTCTCTATTGGGACTTTTTGTTAGATGCTTTCTCGCCATTGAATATTTGTTTTCTGAAGCATAGGATGTCTCAGAACTGCAGGAGTAGGAAATCTTAAAAAGGGGTGGTGGGAATTCCCATCAAGCCCAAAGAAGCTGCTTATGTAAATGACATTTAAAAACAAATCCAGAAAAGCCCACAACAATCCAGATCTGTTAACTCAATGAATGTTTTCAGTGACTGTAGTCTGAAGATTTGTTCTGCCCCTTTGGATAGAAGTGTGAACTGTATAATGTGTGTGAGGAGTGGGAGTGAGGTGCTGCAGTCTGTTTTGGTTGCATTCACGTAGTCTGGCTACTGGCCCCAGTGAGGACCAGGCAGGCAGACTCAGCATCCTGTTCTCTAACATCTTAAGGAATGTCACAGACTAAATATTTACCTATTAGCAAATTTTCTATGTACAAGGTAGACAGATGTGCAAGGGATTTTTCAGCTGTAAACCAAGAATGCTGGAAGGATTTTGGGACGGGATTTGGAATGAGAAAGGGTTTGTGTTCCAACCGGTGGCAGGGCCAAGGGTGTGGTCCCCTGACTCTGCTTGGAGCTTAATCATTGGTGTCTGCCTTTGGCTGCAAGTCTTGTAATAAAGGTGGAGGTCACACTGCTTTCTGGTGGAGAAACTGGGAAAATCTTTCCCATTTGTTTGTGTTCAGGTGAAACAAGAAGTGCATAGCTCTCTAACCATCAAGTTCACCATAGCAGGTAGGAAAGGAGGAAAATATCTGGAATTGTGATTATTGAATGTTCCTTTATTTTTCTTGGGTTTTGTTAGGTCGTCTTAATCTTTCTTGTCATCCTGTCCCAGAAGAGCTTCAGTGCCTACTTCTGGTGTATGTCATTCTTGACTGTGGAACAGCATGTTGCAAGCTGCAGCACTCTATGAAGTTTTAGATGGTCCTGTATGAAGTGAGCAGAGGGCGGTCAGTTTGGTCTTGCCATTTGAAAAAGTGTTTCAATCTCTCTGCCTGTGACGTTCTCAATGATTCCAGACAGGAATTTTATAAGACTTTAGGAGATGTAAAAATGTAACTGTAATAATAGAGGCGTAGTTTCTGGAGAAGTGGATGGTTTAGACATTGTTCCCTTAGGAAAAACTTCTTGGCAAGTGGGTAGATAGGCCTTGAGAAATTCACCGCCTTTATCAGGATAAAGGCTTGGTAAGCCAGAAGGAACTACTGTAACTCCTCTGGCATCATGAGTAATATGAGTAATGGATTTTTTTTCTGATTAATTTTCTATTTAAACTGGAACATATTCCTTAGAAAATAATTTTATGTTGACCTGAGAACATTTTACTCTGTTGTTTATGTCTGAATGTATTGCTTCAGCCCCTTCACTGAATAAACTTGGGTCTTCAACCTTTTTTACCTGCATCATCATTTACAGACTGAGCAAGATAATTTTTTCTGAAAACCCAATAAATAGAGCTCTGGTGTGTGTTCTGTCCCCCCTGTTCACACACACACGCACCCCACAGTAAGACATATCTGTAATGTTTTATCAATTCTTGAACACCTGATTTATCATCTTTCTCGCCTTATGGATGACAGAACAGGATATATCCTGCAGGGATAAAATCCACTCTTTATTTACTCTGTATTTCCTTATTTCTGTATTCAGGGTTTTGTTGGCTCTTCTAGTCAGTGTTGTATCATATGTTGCTTTCAGCTGATTAATGTCATAAATCTCAGATTAGTTTCAGGGCTGTGTTTTTTCTAGAATAGTCTTGCATTTGTTGTGTATCGTCAGTGTTTTCTCCTCATGAGTCTTTTGATTGTATGCTTGGCCTTATTAAATGCAACCTGCTATACTGGCCCAAGTAATTGAATAATTCATAATGGTGTTATTGATGATGTGTCATTTCCATTATTTATCCTATCTGTGTTTGTCATCTTTGGACTTTAGAAGTTACGTGGGCCATTGTTACAGATTCTATAGAATCTATATCCTCTATAGAGGATAGCTTTTTACCCTTTACTCTGTTTTGAGAATATTTTGCCTTTGGTGGTTGTAGATTCTTCAGAAGAAAAGGCTAAAAGGAAAAATAGGTTGTGATGGTTTGAGACTCTTCCATGTGGCTCTGAATGATTTTGTCCTTTTTAGCATTCTACTTAATGGAAATGTCCTACAGAAGTTAAAATTTGTTTCACTTCTTGAGCAGTAAAATGTCTACTCTTAAAAAGTTTATTTTGATTGAATACTCTTCCCTAAATCCATGATGGCTGGCCTTAATTATGTCAGTGTCCTTTAATCAGTGTTGTCTGCTTGAGCCAGTGATTAATATCAAACAGACTGAAAGTGTAGCTACCTGAGTCATCCTGTTTACCACTGTGCTTAAAAGGTAGCTTGCATATGGTTCTGCATCTTCTTTAATATTTCAAGAATTAGAGAAAATCAGCATTAATTATTCAGTCAGCCTGTTAATTTTTTTTTAAAAGCACAGTTACTGGCACTGAAATTAGCTAGCTTTAGTAGCTGCCTGTGGAATGTTTTCTTGCATGTAGAAGGTGGACTTTTATTGTCTTGATGTAATGTTGCAGTTGCATGTTGGAGCACTGCTGTTAAATTCCTGTTCCAAGTTTATTTAAGGAGAACCCAATTCCTTGCTCTTAAATATGCTCGCATTAGATTTCTATTGTGTTCTTTGCCTCTCAAAATTTTTGACCAATTTCTAGGTTAAAAAGACTATTTGAAATGTACAGTATCAACAGAACTACCTTGAAGGGATACTTTTCTTCCCAAGCATCTCTGATCAAACAGTAGACAATTTCAAAATAAAATAGCTCTGTATAGGAAGGATGAGTGGTATATGTTTTTTCCCAAGATTTAGGTTTCCAAAGTTAATAAAAAAGCTAAGCAAGCAGCAGCCCCAAAGCTGTAAGTTGCAGTGATAGTCTAAATCTTTAATATTATTTAGTCTGTAGGAAAGATTAGTTGGGCAGACCTGAATGCAGTCATTGCCTAGACTCAACTTGGGATGCTAAGAATCAGTTTATCCATAACAGCCAAACAGCGTGATGAGAATGATTGCCTTGTGGTACAAGCTGACAGAATTCTGTAATGGAAATGTAGGAATTTAATACTGCTTGAAAAATCTTATCTCAAGTGCCTTTGAATAAGGACAAGCCTTAAAATGGCAATTTAATGTAAATCCTGCGATTGAGCAAAATTTTGAAAACACGGGAGTTCAGATCTTTTAGAGCCTTCCAATAACAGCCTTTTGCCTAGGTATTTATTAGATAGGTATATGTTTTAAACAGACAGAGCTTGTGGCGAAAATGTGCCACTGTAATTATAGACCTTCCTTAGGTTTTTTTCAACTGAAACATCTACGCATTTTAATCACAGAAATCTAGCTGGTAGAGTCAAGTTCCGACTTGTCTGAGGCAGATGTTTGAGAATTTTAATATATTGCTCAGGTCCTAAATCGCACGCTTGAAAAATAGTTTAAAAACTCAGAAGCTTGCTAAAACAAACATTGTACCTAAAGCAAACCCGTGAAAGGAGTGTTGCTGGTAGCAGTGTCTGCACCTATATTATCACCTGTTAATTGTGAGTGAAAGCCGTTTGAAGGCTTCACGTGATTGGACTACATTTTTGTGTCTGCTCAGAGGATGGTCTTCTGACTTCCCAAGTACTAAGCTGCTGACAAAATAGCAAGGATGGTTTTCCTCTTGCCAGTCCACAGGCTGGTGATGGGGTCCATGTGATTTCTTCTTTTTTCAGTCTTGCATGCTGATAGCAGTCTGTGGTTCTGGAACCATCTTGGAAATGGGGCCTCAGTTCCAGTTTAAGGAACAATTCCAGTTTATGACATTCCTCCCCCCCAAATGCAGGAAAACTGCAGCTCTTTGTAGGGTTGCACTAGCATCTTGATCAAGGATTGGCCTGATTTGAAGAAAATCTTGGAGAAAGGGTTCCGCTTTGAAGGAGTGGCGGCAAGTCCTCACGTGGCGTTCTTGCCCAAGCAGTGCTACTAGTTGGACATTATCAATATATGGCCTCAGTTACTTGCTTCAACTTAAAAGGCTCTTCTGTTCCTTTGTGCTCTTAGCCCATGTGAAAATCTGTGGTCTTGCAGGTTCTTCAATTAAGAGCCAGTAATTTGTAGGAAAACTTGGCTACCATCAAATTACATCAAGGAGGAAATGTGTTGGGTGTATATGACGCTTGTGGCTTTCCATCCTTGATGAATAAGGAGGCAGCATAGATAAAAAAGACCAAAATTACTCTTTTAATTAATTTTGAAGTTTAGAGCCTAAGAAAGTTATCCAAATGATAAAGATCTGATAAATTAATGCCTTTTCCTTGGCCCAAATAGTTAAAAGGGAACGAATGATCAGTTCATTAATGTTTTAATTCCTCACCCTTTTTCTTGCTCCACCCTGACTCTTTCCTCTCAACACCAGCATCCTGTAGTCCACCTCAACTTGCCTTTCCTTTTAGTACAGCTTCAGCTTTGCACACTGCCTGCGTGTGTTGTGCAGTCCCTGTCAGAGGTTCCTCTTCAGTTTGCCTTCTGTGTTCTCACCTTCTGGCTGCTGCTTTGTGAACGGTTTCTGCTTTCCCTGCCTTGTCTGCTGAGACACGGCTGAGCGTGTTCCTTTGCTGCACTTGCTCTCTCAGCTTTCTTGAGTGTCTTTTCCTGTTCTGCTGTTCCCAGAGCGTCCCTTTTACAAGGTTTTCTCTGAGCACTGCTTTGCCTGTGATTTTTTTTTTTTTTATCTACGTCTTATTTCTGGGTGATTTTGCCTATTAAATTCACCTGTTACACCTACTCAGATCATCTGCACATGTTTTAATTCTGGGGTTTTCTCCTTTTTGGCTACAATTTCATCCACTTACAGGTATATCATTTTCAATTCAAAATTAATACAGTCAGAACTTCTAGGGAGGAAGTAATTTACCGGAATGCAGCACAGAAGAGGAAGCCAGCAAAGTTTCCAAAACAACGTGTGGTGGCCAAAATAAGGGACAAGGAAAGCCATTTGCACTCAGTGGGATGGAATTAGCAGGCTTTCAGTATGCTTGTAGGTACTTGAGTACTTCGGAATGTATTAG
>NW_010226074.1:9836-15028 GCF_000690775.1 Eurypyga helias
CAGATTTTGGGAAGGAAACCCAAAGGCTGAAGAGGGGTGGGGCCCACTGGGTCTAAAACTGGAAAACTGCTTGATCATAGCTGTGTTTTACTGCTTTATCCTGGTATCTGGTGCTTTTCGGCTGCAGTTTCATTGCAGTTTAACATACAGTGTCAGCTTTTCTGGTGTTACTGAAACTAACCTAGCTTCCATGTTGGGAGTGAAAGATCCCAGGTTATCCACATGGGTTGATCTGAAAGCTCTTGTCCCTTCCCCCAGCAGAAGGCTTACAGGCATTGCAGGAAGCAAAGGGACAGCCATCCAATTATGGCTACTAAGAATTGTTAGAGGCTTGTCTCTGCCACAGTGTGCGTGGTGGTTTGCTTGAATTGCCCCACGATATTCTCACATGTGACTGCTGTACGTCTTCTTTGGGTACTTAACCTTGTGTTTTGATTTGCAGAATGATGAACAGATACACTGAGAATGTTCTAATGCGCTGTTGGCCGCTTGAAAAAGGCAACCCAAATCAGACCAAAATAATCTCAAACTAGGCCTGTGAGAATAGGTGGATATTTTTGTATTAGCTTCTGGTGCATGTAGTGGGGGATAATCCCATTTCATTATATGGGGTTATTGTGAAAATAAAAGTACTAACATTTGTATATAAATGATACTGTGCGTGGCAAAAAAAATTGATATAAAATGTAGTAAAAATGCATGAGCCAAATGTTGGTTGGTAGGTTTAGCCTGCAGGGAATTTTACAACTGTTAGTAATCTTATTCCCAGAAGATTTGGGTAAAATCTGTTCAAGCAGTTTTAGCGTGGGCCTTTTTTTTTTTTTCTTTCAGGGTGTTGATTTTTTTTTAACTTCAATATCATTACTTCAGTAGCATGTATATAAGACAAAAAAATGTTTACTTTGGTTTTGTCATTTTCTTTAGTATCTAGTGCCCTTTCCACTTCTGTCTTCCCACATTCTCTTTTCTTTGTCTGTCACCTTTTCATGCAAAGTACAGACAGATTTACAAAGTTCCTTAGCCCTTGGGTCTGTTGGGGAACAGGGTTCTGATAGGGCAAAGCTCCCTCCCTACCATCTGTATTCATGGGTTCCTGAAGTCTAATCAACCAGTTTCTAGAAGTAATGCTTCAAATCCCTTTTTGCTATAGGGCTTTGGCTACAGTGTGTGTGGTTGGGTTTTTTTGTTGTTTTTTTGTGGTGTTTGTTTATTTTTTTGTTTAGAAAACAGAGCCCCTTTCCTCTGCACACTTGGATTTTACAGTTGCTGGAAGGAAGGAGGAGCTGTATTTTCTTACTGCAAAAGACAGTTTGCCAGAACTGCCTGAGCTAGACTTGGCTCTGACAGACAAAACTTCATAGCCTTGCCTTAGTCTTGTTCTTTGCCTCCAGGATCGCTTCATCTGCTGTTGTCTGTACGTTCTTGGTTATATAGGAACTTGACCTGACCTTCAGTAGAGTCTGCAGGACCTTGGCTAGTAGGAATGAGAGTAGCTGAAGCCTCAAGTTGTGCGTTTCTTTGCTTAATAAGACCAAGAATGAGAGAAATACTGTATCTGCCTGCAGATTTAGGAGGATGTCACAGCATTGGAGATACTCAATCTTTAGAAGGCTTATTTTTCAAGAAGGCGCAGTGGAAATTTCTTGAATACTCTGCCACTCAACTGGCAAATCTTGATGTAATTCTAGTGGTTTTCTTATCCTCTTGTAATTGTCAGGAAGCTGCAATTCTGTTAATTAAGCATAACTGTTCTCACAGAAGAGGATTATGTATCCAATTCTCCATGTTTGGTTGTTCTGTGATAATCACTGATTTGAAAAGGGACTGTTAGTACAAATTGTTTCTTCAGACACGCTGATCCGGTGTCCTGTTTGAGCTGTTAAGTTGAATTTAGGGAAGAGATCTTCATATAGTTACTTCTGTAGTAGTAAATTAATCTATGTTGGAGAGCTGAAATGGATTCCTTAAAAAAATAAGATTAAAAAAAAATCAACAATTTTTTCCACTTCTTTGCATGACCAGGTGTGGTTTTGTATTGTAAGAAATTTATGAAGGACTGTATTAATCCAGCTGTTTTCATAGTAAACATTTTTATTTTTCAGGTTCACGCTTTTTTTTAAAAAAAAGGAATAGAACAGGAAGAAATGGCAGCAGAAACTCAGACACTTAACTTCGGGCCTGAATGGTGAGTTTTCTGTTTTGTGAGACTCTGGAATCTTGTCTAAAATTTTAAAGAAAACCATGAATTTCTGTCCTTTAGGACTGAATTGATTATAAGACTGAATGGGAAAAGGCTTTGTTCCCTAGTGCTTCACCTTAGTCCCTGGCCTGTGACTGAAAACAGTATTATGAAACTAGTCTTTGTTTGTAAATTGGCATTGTGTATGAAATGGGTTGGGTTTCATGTTATGGTAATGCATACCATTCACATAGCTACCAAGTGTCTGAGGGAGGCATGATGTTTAGTGTCTCGGAGGTATACGCAGAGTAAGTGAAGATGACAACTTATTTGGTCTTCCCATGTGATACATGTTAATAAGGAAGTTATTACAACCTCCTTACTGGACTTAAATGTATAGCTAAGCAGACTTTCTTTTCACGGTATTAAAAAAAAAAAAATCTATGTGGAATACAATAAAAGTGCGTTTTGTGTCAGTCTCCTGCATGTGTGCACTGAAGTGTCAGAAAAATGAGCAGTCATGTTAAAGGGGATCCATGACATTGTAAAATCTTGTGCCAGCTGTTAGCTTTCCAGCTTGTCTGACAAGATTTGTCCTGACTTTTACTAAATTGTACAGTAATTGCACAGGTGTGATCATTGTTCAGTATTTGTTCCAATTTCTTGTTGAAGTGTTGGTGACTACAATTACAAACAAGAATTCGGGATGGTGTGGTTTCTGAAGAGTGATATGATCCTTAAGTGTGTAAATGGGAGTGTGGAGTGGCGATAGGAAATATAATTGCTGCGTAGCATGTGGTAAGACTATTACTGGAATAATGTATTCACTTTTGCTGACACATTTTTATACACAATGTACAGAAATTGGAAAGCATTCAGCAGAGAAATAAGGCATGATTTGTGGCCTGGAAAACAGCGACAGAGCTCTGTCTATTTTGTTAGATTGGAAGAAGGTTAAAGAATGTCTATAAATACATCCACCAGGCAGGTATCTTCTGCTGGAGTGCTCTTCAGTCTAAGAGACAGACATCATTAGATTGATGGATGGGTGGAAGCCAAAGTGATATTACAAAAAGGAGAAGGGGGAAGGCAACTCCAAAAAAGCATATATTTTAACAGCAACTTGATTGCCTTAATAGTGAGGGGACTTCAGACTCCATTTAGTTTAAAACCCAGATTAGATTACGTTATGAAAGTACACATTATACTTCAGTGAGTTACTAGATGTTTGTGGGAATAATGGAATAAAATTTTAAGATTTATAATTATTCTTCTGGGTTGCAGTATAGTCATGTCTCTCAGGTATACTGTTACATCACTTAATATTTACACTCAGTCACGTTTGGTCTGGATTGGAGTTGAACATAACACTGAGTCACCTCATCCTTTGAATAGTGCCTCCCTAGCCTTTTTTGGTTCGGAAATGGTACGTAAAGAAACTGCCACTGGGTGGCACCAAACTAAAAAAATAAGATAAACATTTGACTTGCAAAGTACTTTTTCCTTTTTTTGAAAAGAATAATAATAAATCATAGCATGCCTCAGTAATTAGGCAAAAGGTAGCCTTTGAATCAATGTTTTAGTTTAGAACACCTTTTCAAGAATTTTGTGATTGTTTGGAATAGTTTTAATTGTTTTACTTGTCTAGGATGCACATTAAGGAAAATGTAGGAAAATGACCTGGCTTTTGTTTCTTGACATGCATCCTTTTGTAAAACATTCCTCAAATTTTAAAATACAGGATGTCTGGTTAGCTGAGGAAGTGATTGTATAGAATGAGACTAATCTACCTGTAGAATGGGAATAATATCATACGACTGTAAGATCCTATGTGCAGGAATTTGAGTAGCTTACCTGTGTGAGATGGGACCAAATTCAATAGCATATTTATTTGTTACTGTACCTTAGATTACTGCTTGAGCTGTCTCTGATGGAAAGTGTAGCTGTATTTTGTACATCTCTTTTTATTGAGACAGTAAGCTAAATGGTGTACATGCTCTCTGAAAAATGCCATTAATTTTAAGTTCTGGAAGAGCAGTTTGGAGTACAGTGTGATTCCAGAGAGACAGAAAGAAAACTCATTGCCAAATTTACTGTCTTACACTGTTAAACTTTTCTTAACATCTGAATAAAATTATTCCTTAGATTCATGTTTGTCACACTGCCTGTAGGGTGGTAAGAATTTTTCTTGTCAAAAAGAAGCTGTTGTCATTAATGTCTGTGGAAGATTTACAACTGAATTCTGTGCAGTGAGTGTTATACCTTAGTCAGGGCTTTAGGGGTTGTGGCTAGCTTCCTGTATAGTCAACATGGAAGGGTTCTCCAGGGGATGAGTTGAATTCCTTGATGTACTCATGGGAATATATATGTTTTTCTTTGTCTCTTGACTATGGGAAAAATGAGGGAAGCTATTTCACTACTCTTGCTGAAACACCAAGTTTTAGGGTTTTGAAGTTAGATGGTGTTAAATCCATTACTGAAAGTAAAGACATCATTTTGTTTGTGTTGAATTTGTAAATGTGCAGAGGGATGATAACATAGGTCACGACACATTTTCCTTAATTCAGTTTTTGCTGTTTTTCTGCTTTTATTTTAGGCTGCGAGCTTTGTCTAGTGGCGGGAGTGTGACGTCCCCTCCTCTGTCTCCGGCTTTGCCAAAGTACAAACTAGCAGACTATCGCTATGGGAGAGAAGAAATGTTGGCACTTTTTCTAAAGGATAATAAGGTGAGCAGTAAGAGGAAGGTGGCCTGATGTGTGTATTCTGAATGACAGTCTTGTGATTAGGAAGAGTTATTTGTTTTTTGTGATTATGGACTAAGAAATTGGGTATTCCTTGGCAAAGAACTGAAGAGGTCCAGTTGTGGGCTTTTTTGTATGTGCTTATGTGCTGGATTCAGCCAGGAAAGGGTTAACTCTTTACTGTGGCTGCTAGAAAGCTGTGTTCCTGGATGCAGGGAGCAGCACTGATAAGTTCTTAGCTGGCACTGAGGAATGTCTGTACCAGTTTCAAG
>NW_010226074.1:15078-82802 GCF_000690775.1 Eurypyga helias
AGGGGACACACAGTTCAGACACCTGACCCAAACTGACCAAAGAAGTATCTCATTCCATAATACGTCGTGCTTGGGGCAGAGGCGAGGAGGGGGTCTGGGAGCTGTTACCCTCTCTCCCTTACTCTCTCGTTCACTCCTGTACACTTACTAACCCTCTCCCTGACTCCTGTGTTAGCTGCTTTGCTAACTCCTGCGCTGGCTCATTCGGGAGGGAGCTGGTGAGTTTGTTTAGTTTTCCCGCTTGTGCTGTCGCTGATAGGGTTTCCTCGGAATCTGCTGTGGCAGCACTCGGGCTCCGGCCCTGGGCTGCAGCTCTTGGCCTGTGATTGCTCTTGGGCTCTGTGCGTCTGACTCTCCCTACTCAACACCTGTTCTGCACTGGTCACTGGGTGGTGAGGAATTGTATCATATTGTATCATATGTTTTATTTCCTATTGTTTTAATTATTTATTATTAGTAGTGCTTGTATATATGAATTTAGATTTAATTAGTAAATAGTTCTTGTCTCAATTTTACGAGCTTCCTTATTTCTTTTTCCTCTGATTCTTCCCCTCCACTGGAGGAGGGGAGGGGGATTTGTGAGAGCAGCTTCATGGTATTTTGCTAGCCGGAGTTAAACCACGACAGCTTACTTGATCTCACTCTTACTGCATTCATTATGTTTGATTCTTTTTGCTACTTTAGGGGCAACTTTCTGTACTCCCTGAGAACAAAAATAATTTGATTATCGTATTCAGTCCCACTGCCACACATGACTGAGAGTTAAAGACTCCTTGCAGCTGTGCAGATCTGCTTGCCTCAGTAGGATTTTATTTAATATAGTGTAAAAGATTTATTTGATTCAGCTTGAATGTCAGGCAAAAAATCTTAATTAGCAGATCACCTAAAAAAGGCAAGAGCTCACTATTTATCCCGACTTAAGGCGGTTCATTTCAGCAGGTAACGAGCCTAACGAGAGCAGTCCTCAACTTGTTCACTTCTCTGTGACTTAGGACACAAATACAATCTAGCACGTGTAATACAAAAGAGGAGCAACGTATAAAGTCAACAACTTCCCTCTGGTTTAATTTTAAACAAAGGGTTGCAGTGATAGAAAAGTCACGTTTTTGAGAGAATATCAGGCAAATGTTTCCTGTGTTCTGCATTTGTAGGTATGAGGTTTTTCTGTGACAGAGGTTGGTTTATGGTTGCAGCAGTCACATAGCTTACAAGAACCTTGCCCTTGAGTCAGGAAGGGACTGCAGGAAATAGTTAGGTTGTGCCTTTAGCTTTGCGTATGGGTGTGCACACGTACCCCCGTGTTCTTACCCTGCCATGACTGTGCTGACACTTTCATACAATGTGGGGGGCCCTGCATTGCTTACACGCTGATGGAAGGGCACTGAATGTCAAAGATTTTTCAAGAGCTGTTAAGTGTGTTATAGCTTAAAGCCATGCTTTAACATGCAGAATCATCTGCTCTACTTTGAGAAGCTGTGATTTAAACCTTGATGTTATGCTTGAACAAGTCAGCCTGTCAGAGGTCACTGGCTTTTGCAATTTGTGTATATCAGATGATGCTAAGACCTCTGAAGTTCCAACTGATTCAGAACAGCCTATTAATACCCTCTGTTACAGGAAGATCTCCAATGGTTATGGAGGGTCCAAAAGAATACTTTCTCCCTTGTGTTTGCCAGAAGGGCATTATCTTTATTAGAGTATGTCTTGCTTGGAATATGCATGTTTCAGTGTTGTTAATTCTAGTTACTGAGATGACTCTTGACACTGATTTTTACTCAACTACTAGGTGCAATGTTTTCAAGCCTAAGCTATATATTGTACCCTAGTCCTTTTTTCCACTGCGGCATCTTCAACCTTTGGTGGCCAAAAATTAGGAAAGTTGCGTCTCTGGAAAAAAAATGCTCTGATTGAAAGCAGGAAGATTTTTGCTAGCATATACCCAAATGAAAAAATAAAACCCTAGATTGCTCTGCTGCAAATCAAATTGGGATAAGTCTTTAGTATTGTGAGCAAGATATTTTTGAAACTGTTCTCTGTTGGTGTACTTAAGAGTTCACTTAACTGTAATTGCAGCTTCTTGTCCACATGCTCAAGGTCACATCTGCTGACAGACCTTCCATCTGACAATGGACTGATTAAAAATTAGTGCTAAAATTGATTTTGATTTATGTCATCAGTGTTGTCTGCTTAATAAATCCATGTCTATAGTTCCAATTTTTTTCCCCCACTCTCCTTGTTGGTTGTAAATTGGAAATGCTGACTTTTATTTCAAGTACAACCTCTGTGCTATATATGGTAGTTTTGTTAATGTATTAAGCAAACATCTGGCTATAAATGCTCATTTAAGTTAAAACTTTTTTAATTTACCAGATGAAACTTCACTTGATTCATATTTGAGCTGCAGTTGTGTGGAAGCTTGAATTCTGATTTATATGACTTGACACTTTACATATTTTAGTTGTGGGTGGTGGGTGCTTTGGATGTTTTGCCTATAAGAATTTTTTTGGGGGTGGTGGTGATGTGAATTTTCGGTGGAGTTGCACCCACCCGCAGTAGATGTTAGAGGAACTTCTGGTCTACCAGCCGGGTAGATGGAGACAGTTGACAGGATAAACATTTTTTTGTAAATTGCTGAAATGGAAATACTTGGTTATCTCAAGTATCTGTATGCTATTTTTCTTTCATACAGATACCTTCAGACCTTCTGGATAAGGAGTTTCTGCCTATTTTACAAGAGGAGCCCCTGCCACCACTGGCACTTGTACCTTTTACAGAAGAAGAACAGGTTTGTATCCTTACAGAGAAACAGTATTGTTTCTTAAAAATCTGTAGATTGTCATTAGTGTAAAGGGAAAATAAAAGAGTATGCCTCCATTAAAAAAAACCATAAAATTGGAGATTAGTGGATTTCAGGAAAAGAAATTCTGAAAGCTGCTGTGTTAGCATGAAGTCTGAATTCCATTCATGCTCATTTATTATCTTAAAATTGAACAAATATTGTTCATACAATGTTCTGTTATGGAAGTGAGTCAGCTTGTTAAATCCAGGTCACCTTCTGGGAAGTATTACTTTTTTTTAAAGTAGGCAGCATTTTCAGATCAGTGAAACTTTTTCTACAATTTTTGGACCACTTTCTCTGTTGTAATACAAGTGTCAGTTTTGAAACTCCAATTTTGTGGTCTTTGGAGAAGTGTTGAAGTTTTTTGACTGTTAACTTTTCTGTTAACTACTTTGCAAGCAGTCCCTTGATGATTTCCTTGTTTGGTCACTATAGGTCTATAATTAATTGATGAACAAGATACGAGTGAGAACAGGTAGTCCGTAAAGGTTCTCTTTCAAGGGTGACTGATCTGAGTAGTTTGAAAGCTTTAAACTACTTGCTTTAAAGTCGATTCCTAGCAGGGAAAACTGTCCATCCCTTTCTGGTTAAGTGCCTCTGACTTTTGGCTCAGAATTGATTCCCTCTTTATGGCTGTCAGACCTTCTGATTTTGCAGTTTCTCTCTGGGTTGTCATGTGTCTTAGGACTTTTCTTACTCCAAAATACTGTGGTTTAATTTTTTTTTTTCCTAATAGATGAGTGTTTTAACTGACTAAAGTGTAATTTGATTTTTGCAGGGGTGGGGAATGTTAAAAATTTCTGAGCATCCTCCTTCCTTTGTCCCATGCTGTTGAATTCTCAAATTTTTCATCATCTTTTTGTGCCTGGGTATTCTGGCTTATCCTCTTCACCTCCTCTGGAATTCCTTCCTCTTCAGAGTTGATTCATGTTTCTTGAGTCTTTTAGGATACTGTCCTTTGGCATAAGATGCTAATAGTTCAACTTTTAATCAGCAGTCATATTTAAGCTCATGTGAATATACTGTAGGCACTTCATGTCATAGTTAGACATGAGATTGAGAATATGCTTTCATGGGAAATTTTAGCCTTGCTCCAGTGGGAGCAGGAGGGATTTAGGTCGCAAGCCCGGGAGGTAGTCAGCCACACACGTAGTAGCACACCAAAGCATTGAACCTTGGTGTTAAATACGTTTGGACATATTTTTTCTTTTTGCTGGTGCATAGTGGAGTCCTTCAGAGAGTAAACTACAAGCCTTTTACAGTTAAAGGGGACATTGACTTCTGGTGATTGTCAAGATACTCTCCAAGAGGAATAATACGAGTTCAAGGCTCTGGCATTGAAAATGTGCTGAGTAGCCCCTTGGTACAGATGAGATGGTAAGTGCTGCTGAGCTTCAGGGGTAGGGGGTACTCTGCTGCAGTGCCCAGGGCTTCATCCCTCTTGAAAACTTGTGAGGAGATGGTGCACATTGTGTCACTGCTTTTTTCTGCTCCGTTTCACTTGCAGTCCTGCAGAAGTGTTTGTGGTGGGCTTAAGTTCTCTACCATCTCCACAAAGATCTTAACCTGAAAGAAGAGGTCCGTATTCCCTTTTTAAGAAAGTCTTTCCTTTAATGCTTTCTGGGAACTCAGAGGACGTGAACAATCTCTTTTTTTCTTGTCTTGATCTTTTCCCCCCCCTTCATGACTGATTTGAGATACCAACAGAATGGCATTATTTAAATTACTTGAAATTCCTGGTGTTCGTACTCCATGAAATAATAAACTTTGTTCATCATCAAAAATCTGTAGTAGATGTTCAGAAGTGATCTGGAGGTGAATATTAATGGCTTTGCTGCTAGACATGGCACAGGAAAACTTTTTCCTGTGGTTGATAAAGGTGACTTTAAAACGCATTTGTACCCCCTCCATGAATACTAATATCCTCTAGAACTTGAGAGACAGAGGCTGGTGAGAACACATGTATTTTGGGGCAGGGTTCAGGTGAAGCAGTTAGGCCTACTCTAGCCTTAGGTTCAGAGCAGTTCTTGCTTGCAACCCGAGTTATTTACCTGATAGCATTGTAGTTATATTCCTGGTATGTCCAGGAGGAACTTGTCAGCTCTCCCTCAAGGTGGTTTAAAGATGAGTTACGTCGAGGCGGATGATAGATCATGTCACTTGTATGAATATAAGCTTAAATTTGTTTAGGCCTGTGAAATGTAGTTAGATACTTATTGCCACAGTATTCCCTATTATGGGACATAAATATATTTTGGACAGAATTGTTGGTCCTTTTAATCCTTTTTATGTAGAATGTTACTTTCTTGGTTATAAGGATGCTGAGATAATACAAGGGGAATCAGTTGAGCTTTAGGTTAAGTTTTATGTGACATAATTTGTGTAAGATCTGTCTTTTGAAGAAAAGGTGTCTGGATAGCTTTAACAGAGGTTTCCACCACTGGCAACGTGCAGCATGTTTCTTTGTCTTTAGGATATAATTCAGTTGTCTTATTGGCTTGTGGAATAAAGGAGTCTCAAGCGCTTGCTGAATGTGATGGAGGCGTTTTTTTGTGTCCTCACTGGTTATGTTTGATGTCTGTTTCTTGGGATATCTTCCATTTGCTACTGAAGAATTAATCAAACCACTATTTTAGGGCAGCTTTGCTCTTTGGTGTGCTTTGTCAGAGACGGACACTGAAGTAATATAATAATCAATAGTATGGTGTTTTTTGCTTTTTTGACTTTTCTTTTTGCTACTTACTGTGATCTCACCATGTGGATTATTATTACTATGCAGGTTTCAAGGATTGCATCTTCACCACAGCAAGCTCTGCAGAGGGGAGGGAGAATTTGTTTGGAGTGTAGGCTGACAAAAAAAATAAATGGAAAAGGAAGTGAGATTACTGTTTTGTTCTTACTTAATTTTTGATGTCTTATTTTTCCAGTAGTTGCCTATACAAGACAGTGGATCTCATCAATAGCTGAAGGTTGTTTATGTAGTAAAATATTTCACTACTTCACAAAAAAGCAAAAGTATCCACAGTAGGTGAAGTGGTGATTTGCTTAGAGGCAAATGCAGGTGGTTCATTTGGACTTACTCTTGAAGTTGTTGTTTTAAATTGTAAGAGCTGCTATTTTCCTAGCTAAGAAAATAAATCAGATTTATTGCCATGCATGACTGGATTCCCCCCCCACCGCCCCTCAAGTCTACTTGGTTACCAGTTCTTTCTTGAAGGAAGATCTGCTCTGTAGGAGGAACATGTCAAGCAGTTAGGCTGGTTTCTGAAATTGGTTAAAACTTCTTCTGATGTCTGGCTTTGATGTTAGCTGTTTCGATTTTCAATAGTATATAATTGCATGTTTCATTCTTCTCTGAAGACCTTCAAAGTCATAGTAATTCAGTTGAGTTGACTTGAGCAATTTGCCTCCTTTAAGTTCCTATCAAGAAGCCTGATGTGACAGCTGTTTGGAGTCCTTTGCATTCTGATTATTGAAAATTTGCATTCCGAAAGTGTGTGAATTCAGGTTTGCTTGTTAGTATTTCTGAATGTGCTCCTCAGTTGTTTGGCCCAGTTTTTCAACTCCTTGTGCTCAAGAGAATGGGACCACGGTTGGTTATAATTATCCATACTTTATTTAAGTAGCTTTACCTTCAGCAATTATTTTGTATTGAAGTTGCATTTTTTGGTGTTTATTGTCTTATTAAAATGAGGATCACTTAAATTTCCAAAGTGTTAAGTACATTGAGTTTTCCCCAAAGCATGTTACTCCATTGATACATTTGGAGGAAGAAGACTTACTTCTGTAAAGGAGATTGGTAAATCAAATTTTTTTTGAGTTCTGTTGCTCTTTACCTGTTCCTGCTTTGCTTAAGAAGTGAGTTCAGAGTCAGTATTAATAAGTGGTGTGAGATATAGGCAGGTGCCAATCTGTTCTTGCAACTGAATTGGGTTGGTTTAGAGCTGCTGATGTTCTAATCACTTCAGTGTTGGAATCATCTCATAAAAGAGTAGGTGCTCACTTGCTACCTTTAGAACATACAAATTTCAGGTAAGTAACTTGGAAGCACTAATATTGACCAAGATCCTCTTACAGACTGCTTCAGTTTCTTATGTCTCCAAGGAATCCTTTTCCTTGCTAGTGTTAGTCAGTTGTAGAGAAATTGTAATGACTATAAGGAAAGCAGAGCTGGTGTTAAGTTAAATTGAGGATATGGTAAGTGTATCTTGTTTTGTTTTTTAATAATATCTCACCTTGGCTCTTTTTTCTTCTTGGCAGAGAAATTTCTCGATGTCTGTAAACAGTGCTGCTGTCCTGCGGTTGACAGGACGTGGAGGAGGAGGAGGAACGGTGGTAGGGGCTCCTCGAGGTCGAAGTTCCTCTAGAGGTCGAGGTGAGCTATTACTGAGATGTGCTGTAATGTATACAGGTGATCCGGGTTAAGTCTTCTGAAAGATGTTGGAGCTTGGTTTATAGCCTGATGTGTTCTGAACCACCTTAGGGTACATATGGTGCCTGTCTTATGTGCCTTTGGCAGGTTGGAAAGCAAAAGGAAAGGTAGTTTTGAAGTGGAATAGGCAACTGTTTGATTCAGAGTTGTTAGAAATAACGTGGATAAAGGTGTAAAACCAATTTACAGGGAGAGGGGAAAATAATCCACAAATATATTGAAAACATTAACATTGAAGTAGGTGATGTTCAGTGTTCTGAAAAGTCATTTTTGTTTTTTGACACCCTGAGAATAAACAGGAGAAGGTTAATGGAAAGATGGTTGAATTTGGGAGAAATTTGAGTCTTGCCAGTTATAGTGCATCACTATAGTCAGTGTCTCATCTTCAACATTTGGACATTAATTGAGTAACTGTCCTCAAGATGTATCACTAGATTCAAAACAAATTGTTAAATCCAGGATTTATCTTAGCAGTTCCCTTTCATACTGTTCATAATGTGCATACTGTTGTGAACACTGTTTTGGGAGTTTTGTGTATGATAAATATGATAGGTTGCATTTAAAATATTCAAAAGCTATTAACTTGGAAATACCATCAGGAGTAATTAGTCATGTAACCTTTGTCTTTGCAAGTGCTTAGGTGAGGTTTCTCTTAGGGTCCTTTCTAAGTTAATTCTAAATGTCCTTAGCTGGTGGTATTTCCAGTAACATCTTCAGAAATCACTTCCATACATAATTAAATGCTTCACCAGAATTTTGCTCTGACTTTGTCTCATTTCTGTTCTCATTCCTTAATCCTGCATTCTTCTTGGCTTACGTCTTCCAGATATTTGTCGAGTGTTATCTGTCCTCTTGTGGTTGCTTCTCTGCAAAGGCATATACACTTCAACTTCTGTGAGACTGTCTCTGGATTTCACTGTCACTCCCCTTATTTATCATTGTCTTTGCCCAAATACTCACGGCTTTGCTGGAAAAAAAGTGTGTTGCTTGCAAGTAGCAAGCTTTAAATGTAGTTCTGGTTTGTTTGTTTTTTTTTTTTTTTTTCTAGTTAAAGTGAAAAGGATGGAATTTCTTCAGTGTGTTCACTAAATGAACTGCTTCGCTTCACAGTTGGAGCACATTTTTCTTTATTGATTTGCAGAATTGCCTGAGTTCAGAAGGTTATCTGGTGTTTTTCATGAACTTCACATCGTTGTATGCAACAAAGCTGCTGCTGATCAAACTGGGGCTTCAGATTTACCAAAACAAGATTACTGTCTTGGAGTAGCTTGCACAAGAGTAACTTCAAGGAAGAATTTGCATGTGCAATTAGATTTTTATTATTACTAAGTTCGCTCACTGAGGCACAAATCACAATTGTACTGCAGCGTGTGGGAGCCTGAGAGGGAGTCTGGCTGATTGGCAAAGGGAAGAATGGATGAACTGCTTGTAAAGGAAGGTTATTGTTGGAATTCTAACTGTAACTTCCCATATCAGTATTTAAAACCACAGCATTAACCTTCAGTAAATATTTTCTCAGTAGTCATCACAAGTCTTACTGACAGTGATTATGTTTAGCTGATGTGAAAATGAATGTGTGGAAGTTGCTTTGATTTTTGTTTGTTTGTTTAAAATTTTTACGACTGTGTCCTGAAATGCAACTTGATGCTACTGTTAAAAACAATTTGCAGTGTGCAACTGCCATCATTAATACTGTATGTGTCTTGTGTGGAGACAAAAATCCAAACCATTTTTACTTAGTTCTGAAGCCTAGTTTCTTAAGAAACCAAGTACTTGCACGTGACCTTCTAATTGACTTGTTTTCCTGGGAGCTCCCTGTGGTGGGCAGTTAAGCCCTGTGCTTTGTGCTGGCAGGACTGGAATGTCAGCGTTGATGAATAAGAGCCTCAGATGAGGAGAGATTTAAATAGTCCCTGGAATGGCCTGTAAACTCAGACACCTTATTTTGTAGCTGTTCTCCTTTTTGGTTAAGACCTTTATGAAGGCTGCTTTGCTTCTCACTAGAGCTCTTCCCCCTTTGTAATCTGTCTTTTCTGCTGTTTGAAAGTGTGTAAATGATGTGCAAGTTGAAAGTTCTAATACCTAAACAGCAGTAGTTGAACTACAGCTATCCTGCTCTTCCCACACAGTATGATGGCTATGACTGTATATCCTAAATTCCAGTCATGCTGTAATTCAAGAATTTGCTTGTCGTAATGTTTGGGTTTTCTTGGTAATGATGATTAGGATGGTGCGTGCTGCTTCTTACCCTCTTGTTTGTCTTGTCTTTTCTACTTAAATTCAGATTTCTCTGGTTTTCAGGTTAGACATTTTTGTCTTGTTATGATTTGGCTGTTATGATCCAGTGGATTGAAGTCCTGGATCGGAGGTTTTTATGGAATTACTGAAATTCAAATGCCACGGCGGCTCCATTCAGTTCTTAAATGGAACAGTTTATTGCTGTCTGTTGACTTTACATTCAGTACTTCCTGCAGTATCTACACTTAACAAGTCTGCTCCTTGTATGCCAGGCATTTTTTTTGGAAGTGGCATTTTATGTAAAATAAGCATTTAATTCGCAAAAATAAGACAAGAGTGCAGACACGAAATGATGAACAGTGTGCTTGCATGTACAGTTTTATCCTCTCTGCAAGCATTTTTTTGTTTATTGTACCATTATCAGTTGTCTCCCACTGTGCATGTTTGGGTCAGACTCATCTACGTAATCGTTGCTGAATAACTGACTTTGTACACCATAGTTTTCCCTAACTACCTACTTAGCTTCTGTAGCTTGGTAGAATCTGATTTAATGCAGTGTGGTTCTCATGCAGTGGTCTCTTCGGTTTCTGCTGGGGTTGCACATGTACTTCTGCTAACTCTCGAATGAGCATGTCTTCTTATCTTATCTGGGCAGCATGCCTTGGAGAACACAGTGCAGGAGGGTGGCAACACAACCAGGGCTGAAGTGGCTTAAATTGGTCCTGTACAGAACTATGTGGCATCAGTACAGCTCGGAATTCAGTAGTGTGGCCCCACAGGCAATCTTAAACTGAATTGCTCAGATCATTTGTTCAGACCTTTTGCAAGGTTATCTTTTAATTCAGACCATTCCAATGGCTGAGCACAACTGAAATACTGATGAACCGTGATGTAGAGAGGCATAAGTGGAGAGAAATTTCTCAGGCTGTTACTTCACATACTTTCAAAGCTGCCATAAGCCATGCTGCTGTTCAAATAACCGATTCTGTTCTTCCCTTATACAGGGCATTTGCTTTATTTGCTGATGAAATCTCCCGTGTCACCAGCGTTCTGGCTCTGCTAGTTCTGTTATCTGTCAGTAATCAGTGTGCATTCATGCTTGCTCACCCTGCAAGGGGGGGAGCACTACGGGTATTGCTGTCACTCACGGTAAAAAAGAGAAAAGGATACTCAGTTTTGTTTCTGTTTGAAAAGTGTATACAAGTTTCCACCTCCACTACCTCAGAGACATGATTCAGTGCCTGTTGTTGTGTTTGGACTCTGCCTGCCTGTGACTTTCTCTTGTGAACTGCTTTTCCTTTATCTCCTGTGAGAGGAAGGAAGTGAGCTTTCTTGTAGTGAAGAAACTAGGCAAAGATTGCAATTGCATGAGATGCTTAACCTTTCCTGGGCTTTATTTGTGGAGAGTAACAGCTTGAAGTCCTTTTCCAGGATCTTAGGGGATCCATAATGCCTGAACCGAATAAACATTATGCTACTTCTGATGTTGTATTATACCTTTACTGTCACTTGCCTTTGCAGTTTATTTTGCACTCATGATGATGGTCAACCTTGTAGTGTTGGACTTGCCATAGTGAAGATATTTGCGTTTCTAGTACAGTCAAAGATCTGATACTAGTTTTTCCTCTGTTGCTGTGAGTGCTCAACTCTTGTCTCCACCGGAGTTTGTGTGAGAACAGCTGCACTGGATCAGGCAGGGGTTTGTTTAACTCAATAGTCTATCTTTAGCAACAGCAAAAAGAAGACACCTTGGCAAGAGAATAAGGACTGTGTGAAAATACAGAGGTGAAGTAGTATCACACATATGCTCAGCTTCCAAAGATTTGCAGCTCAGTGCATTTCCTGAGCCCAATGTGGTCTCTGTTTAGTAAATCTGTGTATTTCTTTTCATGATTTGTCCAGTCTGGTCTGGACTTGCGCATCCCCAAAACTCTGTTGTAAGGAAGTTTGCATCTATGTGACAAGACAGTCTATCACTGAACTGCTTTGCTGGTGCTAGGGACAGGATAGGTTTGTCCAAAGAGGATGTTTAAATCCTGGTTTTGAAGCAGAAGGAGAAATTGTACAGTCATGAACTTTATGGGCTCCTTAAAAGGAGCACTGATAGGAAACCCATGTGTATGTGACTGGATTATCTGTCAATTACTTTTTCTTTGAGATTTTTTCTAGAATAGTAGAAAACCTGTTGCAACTGCCTTAATTATTTCCATTTTTTTGGCCTCTTTTCATAAGATGCTGAAATATGGTACAGATCCTTGATGCATCTGAGGTCTTTAGGTTTTAGATGTAGAGGTTTATTACAACTACTTCCTTCAGAAGACTATAGAGGCTGGAGTCTGTTCTCAAGGTGTTTATTTCCTGCCTCATTTGGTCAATCTGTCTTACTTGTCCAGATCTGTGGCCTGGTTTGTGCCTCATCCTTTGAGCTCTTTCTTTTCTTGAAGCCAGGAAGAGAGAAGTATGAAAGGATTGAGGATTGTGCTAGTTTTACAGTCAGGAGTTCCTGTTATCAAGTGTTTTTTAGGTTCTTGGACTGGACTATACAGACTGCATGTGCATGTAGGAAAGTAGTTATCCTGAGAATCAGCTGATTGATGTGTTTCACCTGTTTATCTTCTTTCCATGAGATCCCTGAAATGTAAGTTAGCTGGTAAAAAACCTCCCATTTCTTCTGCTGTAGTACTTTGTGAAGCAGCGTTTAATCTGTTGTGTAGATATGGGAACTTCAACCCAGCCATTGACCTAACCAGTGCTGGAAGCGATCTTGAAGGTCTAGGGATGTGTGTGGGGGTTGTTTTTTCTCTTGTGTGTGGAGTGGTTTTGTTTGTTTCTTTAACCAAATGCCCCATGCCTACCCACACACTGAAGCATACATCTGACTTTTTGCTTGAGGCTTGACACTTGGTAGCCACCTATCAAGAATCATTTCTTGAAAAACTGAGGAGGATAACTTTTATGATATAGGTATTGGGGTTCTTCATGCTGTTCTGCCTATACTCTTCTCCCCGCTGCTCATGGCAGAGATTTCTGCTGGGAATCACTAGAAGTGAATAGTGGTAAAGCTCCCTTCTCCCTTATTAACCTTGACAGCAGTAATTATGGGTACATCTGCAGTGCAGTACCATTATACTGGATTCCGCTGTTAAAAGTGACCTGGTTTATGAGTGTACGGGGTGGATGTTGTGTGAACAATGCATCCTTGTTTGGTAATTTTGTTGGGTAAGTACCTGTTTTCTGTGTTTTTCTGCAAACTGTTTGTTTCAGAGTTATTTGCCTGTTCTGTCTGATCTTGTGCTTCTTGATGAGAATTTTTACCTAAGACTCTTTCTTCAGTCTTTGTTCCTTTTTCCCTTTGCCCCAGATTACTTCGCTGGGCTTTAAGACTGCAAGATTAGTTCACAAGGACACCAGGAAAGGGAAACCTACCTGACTCTTCTATCTTCTCTTATTATTTGTACAAACACTTGTGTTTTTTTGTCTTTTCAGGCAGAGGCCGAGGAGAAAGCGGTTTCTACCAAAGAAGTTTTGATGAAGTGGAGGGTGGATTTGGGCGAGGAGGGGGCAGGGAAATGCACAGATCACAGAGTTGGGAGGAAAGGTAACATCACTCTAGCCCTTAAAGTTTTTTTACATATGTCTGCTCAGCTTCCATTTGTGCCTTTTGAGTTCATAAAAACACTTCAGGAAAGGTGATTAGGTGTATCTGTGAGTGGAGTGTCTGCATTGCTGTGATGGAGTCCAACCAGTAATGTTTCTTAAAACTCAGGAGCAAGTAGAAGAACATTTTTGCAAGAATTTTTCTGCTGAGTTACTGGGAAGAAGCAAATACTTTAAGAGAACATAAATTATGATAGTTGTGGTGGAAATGATGGATGAAAATACACGGATAGCTAAAGGATTCACTTCAATTTTAGTCTCACTGTTGTTGACAGTACTTAGGGTCACACTTCAAAACACACCTACTTGCCAAAGGCAGCGTGTGAATTGGTGTTCCTGAAAACTATGGCTGTTACTTGGACTTTTAAAGGTCCTGTCCATCCAGCTCTGAGTTTTAAAAAAAGCATCCCCCAAGTTAAAAAAAAAAAGCGCCATACCCAAAGCCAGTGGACTAGTTCAAAAATCTTATTGGAAACTTTTATTCTGCCTTTCTAGGGGAGACAGACGCTTTGAAAAACCAGGGCGAAAAGATCCAGGTATGGTTTTGTTACTGTACGGGCAGAAAACGGGAGGGAGGAGCAGGATGTGTTTTGGGGAAGGGACCTATATGTGCATAAACCTTTCTTATTACTCCGAGTGTATTGATACAAGACTCCTGATATGTGTCAGGTTACCTAAATATGTTCTCAGAGTGTTGTTTTTCTTACTTTGTGTTGTTTTCACTGTTAGGCATTTAAATGCTTTAGATAAATCAACAGTAAGTAGGTTCTGTTTATTCAGTTAAGATGTGATGCCTACAGCTGGAACTCAAGTCCTGTGCCTTTGTGAAAGGAGTCTTTACCATTCCTGGCCTTTGCTATTTTGGTACCTAGGACTTCTGCACCATGGGAACCGTTAGCTTTTTGAGTGCTTGCTAGAGTGAAAGAGATCCCACAGCAATGTTGAGGTTCCCATGCTGGTAAAATTACCGTCTGTCAAATTAGTTAGTCATCACATGAATCTGGTGCCCCTTTCCACCATTCCTCTCCTGTTGCTTAAATGCTTCACATTGTCCACAGTCAGGCAGAATACTGGATCCTTAATTTTGACCCAGTATGTCTGTCTGAACATTCAGCTGAACTTGGAGTGGGTTGTCATCTTGGAACATACCCAGTTTACATTCTGAGAGCGATAAGAACATTCAGGTTCCCCTCTAGCAACTTAGATTGCACGTATGGTGATTTGGGCTTTGTGTGTTCATGGATTGATCGTTTTCTGGTATGATCTTGCTCTTTTTCTGTGGCTTGTTTCCACGTGCATGTACCACAGCTCTGCTTTCTACTAATACAAGCTTGCTGATAATGAGTCTTGCCTTTTAGGACCCAGAGGATCTTTTGGTCTTTGCTGAAGGAGTCTTGGCTAAATATCCTCCTTAGTGAATGTATTGGTAAAGCATAGGTCAGAAGACAAGAGGTTGTAGCGAGGTGGGTGTCAGTCTCTTCCCAGATAACAAGTGATAGGACAAGAGGAAACAGCCTCAAGTTGTGCTGGGGGAGGTTTAGGTTGATAGTAGGAAAAAATTCTTCACTGAAAGGGTTATCAAGCACTGGAACAGGCTGCCCAGGGAGATGGTTGAGTGGCACTTAAGGACATGGTTTAGTGGTGGACTTGGCAGTGCTGGGTTTATGGTTGGACTCTTATCTTAAATGTCTTTTCCAACCTAAATGATTCTGTGATTCTGAAAGACTTTTGCAGGTTGAATTTAAAGACAAACCCAGAAAGATTCAGTTGCAATTAAAAGTTGTCAGGAGTGCATTTTAATCCCTGCTAAGCTGTCAGTATTTTTTTAGTGAGAGTAGTTTCCATTTTAATAATGTTGCAGGTTATGTAGGTGGCGCATGCCTTGGGAGTGTTAGGTTACCATGTTTGCCTTCAAAGCCCTCACAATCTTCTCTTCATGTAGAAATTGGTTTTTCATATATTTTTAAAGAGTGATTATATTTATTTTTCTGTTTTTACAGTTGAAAGTCAACAGAACACTAAGATGCTGTTTGTTTTTCTCAAAAAGAGGTTACTTCTAAAAATAATTAGAGATTGGTCTGAGATTGTCCGACTTTAAATGCCAGTAGTGAAATGTTGGACTTTCAGTGTAGTCTTTATATTCACAGACCTTTTGGACAAAAATGAAAAACAGGAAAAAATAAGTATTGCTGAGATTTCAGGACTGCATTTTTTACAAAAGGCAAATGGATGTAAAAATAGTATCTATCACGGTTGATTCAGTTTTATTTATTTAACCCTTTTCTTGGTTTTGTGATAAAACAAAACTTGCAGATCCACACCATAGGATGTACCACACTGCTGATTAAGAATGTGATAAAAATACTTCCTGTCAGTTTAGGGTGAGATGTATCTCAGTTAAGATTGAGAAGAGTTTACAGTACGCAAGATGCCCTTACTGATGCTGATGTCTGCCCAAACGTGGGGGTTAACGCTTCAGCAGATGCAGAGCATGTCTTGTTTTTAGCAACTACTAGTGAGCAGGACTATGGAACTTGTTTTCTGTGAAGCATTTTCTAGAGGAGACTGTCCCTATGTGTGGTGTTGGAAGGCCTGGTTCATTGTGAGGGATGGTGTACTTCTTCCCAAATCATGACACTCCTCGAGTACCTGATTGCTTCTCTTCAGTCTTTTGTTCCATTTCTCTTCTGGTTTGAAGCTAAAAACTTGGTAGCACAGTATTATATAGGCAAGAGACTTGCAGTATTTCTGAAGCTTTAATATTTAAAGGATGTTTTAACAATAATTTTTGTTGGCCTATCTAGATTAATGTCCCAGTAGGCAGAGGAACCAGTTCTCTCCTCTTTACCTTCAAATAGAAATAAGATGGAGAGCACGCAAATATTAACAGCAGGTGTTGGTCTGTTTTGATTTGAGTCTTGATGAATAGTTTATTGAATAAACAAACAGTTATTCTTAGGCGAAGGCTTTCCAGTGACACAAGATTTTGAGAAAGAGATACACATGTGTCAGAAGTCTTCCCACCTTAATACCAAGCAGTAGCTTTCCACATGAGCAGTGGAAGCAGAAAGATCGAGGAGTGCATTGACATGCAGGTTATGATGCCGGCTGACGTGCTTTCGCAGATGCCACCATATGGTGGTTTCTGTTACCCTGCTTAAAGAAACTTCTCTGTGGACTTCAACTTTATTGTGCTTTGGTTTTTCATTCCTCTTTTGTAGGGCCTTGGATTAGCCTAAAATTACATAATTCACTGATTTGTCAACTCTTTCATATTCTTTGTTCTGGGTGATCAAATTACGGAATTAACAAGAGACAAAATACTAAAAATCTTGGGCAGTCATAATGGATGACAATGCAAGAACCTTTCAATTAAGTCATGAGGTTAGAGTAATACAACAAATAATTACTTCTCAAATATGATCAACATGCTGTTATTAAAAATCTGTTGCCTTTTTGGTGCTCTCAACAGTTGCTAGTTCACAATTGACTGAGTCTCAACATAAACATTACCTGTTCCTAGTTTCAGTGTGCACACTGAAGATGCACCAAGTATTTGCAAGTTTCTTGTGGATTGTCACAGTTCTGACTGTTCGTTGAGCACCCAAATTGTTTCTGAAAGGCTGAGGCTATTAGCAAAGAAAATGAGCAAGTTGTTTTCTTGATCACGGCTGTGTCTTACAACGGCATAAAAGCTGCTTAATTTTCTGTGCGGCCTCTTGACTAATACCAGCTTAGTAGCTGAGGGGATTTGATTAGTTACCAGCAATTACACACTGGTGATAAATAATTGTAATGTAGATTAAACAAGACATCTAGAAAGTCAGTTGTGGGACCTGATTGAGTTCTGTTTAATGTGTATTTATTGGTTAGGTTAAGAAGACTTGGATATAGCTCAAGTGCATATAAAAAGGATATTGAGTTTCTCTGAGTCACACTTTCCCTTATTCTACCTGGCTTGTGTTTCTTCCCTACCTTGCTAGCGAGAAGTACAACCAAAACAATCACCATTGCTCTTGCGATGTTAGACAAAGTGTAGAGTGAGGTTTTGCTGCAGCAGACTCTTATCAGCAATTTTTCTAGGCTTGTATTCTGATTTGGGCCATGGCATATTTCCAGTACTTCATGAGACATCCATGGTTCACCAGTTCTCTGGAACTGTACAATCAGTAAAGGTGTTTTGTCTACCCCTTGTTCTGCAGCTGTTCTGAAATAGAGTTGTTTGTCTGATTTGTTTTTGTAGTATCCTTCAGCTTTACATTCCAAATGTAATATTTGAAGACTGCATTTATGGTATACTAAACACTTTTTTCTTTTGCTGCTGTGTCTCCTTTTAAACCAAATCTGTAAAAAGAATTATTTAAAAGACGGGACAACTTTAAAATATCAAGACGTTTAGAAACTGAATGAAGCAGCCCACGCTTCAATTTGATGTTAATTGAAATTAGAAATAGTTTTTTATAGCTTTGGATCTAAATGGTGAGGCTATAGTTGGCTCTAAATGGTGAGATTATAGTACGCTTCTGTTGGCATTATACATACGAATTTTAGAACAGTTGAATTGCCTGAGACTGTAGTATGTGATATGTAGGAAGAACAGTGACCCACCCAGAATGCTGCTTTATTTTCCTAAACAGTCATTTCAGACTTAACACAGGGATCTGTTCAATTGGTCTTGCACTGGTTCTTAATTTGTGAGACTCTTCTCAGTGTGTTATACTGGGAGAGAAAATTGACATAATATTTGCAGGAAATAGTTAAAAATATTGGCACTAATAGGGGTGGGGAAAAGAGATCTTTAGACTGCGTATGGGTCAACAGCTAGGAAAAGTAGGGTTGAAGTCAGTGTGATTTGGTAGTGTGTTGCTCTGCAAGTTCCACAATATTCATGAATCCTTTTCAATTAAATTAAAAAAAAAAAAAAGATGTTTTGAGAGTAGTTGTAATAAAACCAAATCTGTCTAAGGTCTGGAACATAGGGAGGTAATGCTTGACTTTGAATGAGAACTTTACTGCAGCTAAAACACTGGCCTTCTGTCTTGTTCCCCCTCCCCGTGTGAAATGCTTCTATGGGGCTGCTTCCCATTTCCACAGACCCTAAAACAAAGCAGCTTTTTGCTAATCTTTTGGGTTGTGAACACACTTCAATTAACCAAGTTTTGGGACTTGAAGAATTCAGTCAAACAGTATCTGATCAGATAGCTGCAGACCCTTTTTCCTGCTGCTGACCAGCTCGCTGAAGTTAGAGGGAAGCATGTTTGGTAGCGTGCTATGCTGTTGTGAGTGAAAATGAGTGTTCATAGCATCTTGGTTTCTGGGAAAAGCCTTTTACCTTTGCAAAGTTAACTTTTACTTTATGTCGGTTGATACTTGAGTGTTCAAGTATCAACACGTAATGGGCACTGCTTTTGTTGGGAGCTTGGAAATAATTATTCGTCATTCCGTTTATCCTTTAGCTTCCTAAATTATTTAGAAGCTTCAGAACAATGTCTTAATTGCAGTACGTTCATGAGGTACTTAAATACAAAAAGTCTCATGTATAGTTTATTTCATTTTTTATTTTAAAATTCAAGTGGCTCTAAATATTAGTGTTGTGTCTACAGGCAAATATTGATGTTAAAAAGCATAAAATAGAAGTGGATGCAGTTCTTGTGTATATAGTGCACCCTTCTGGGTCAGACCTACTTGAGACAAGCAGCGCGAAGGGGAGAACACGTGGAGCGTATGGCCCTGTAAAAAATGTACATCAATTCATTTGGAATAGTCTTGTTTTCCACCACTAAATAATTTATTCAGTGTCTCCAAATACGAAAAAATTTCCACCGCAGCATTTGTTATATACATAAAGATTTTTTTGATAGTGACTGCACAGACCTGTCTTGAGGTGAGATGATCTCCTCTCACTTGGCAGAATGAAGAACTATAGTTAGTATTTACAATTCTGCTTAATAAACACAGCAGGAGTGCTTTTCACTGCCACAAGAGATTGGCAGTATTTTCTAAGACTGAATTCAGCCATCTGAAAACTGATACAACCCTGTATCCCCAAAGAATTAAGAGAACAGGAAGATTAGGATCTTGAATGAACAGAGTTGCTTATCCCAGAATTAATATATTTACTGAATTACCCTGTATTGATTTTGACTGAGGCTTTTCTTTTATATTGTATACTTTGTCACAAGCTGGTTAATTATGATTTTGGTCAGCTTTGGGAGTTTTGAGGGTGTCTCCTTTCAGGGTCATTGCGGCTTTAATCATAGTCTGGTGAATTCAGCAGGTAGCTCTTTTAATTTCCAAGAATCCGTACCGTGATTCTTGTACCTGACTTTGTTCTGGGTGGTTAAGCCAGCCTCTCCTTAGCTTACATGAGCACACCAGCTCTCTTCACTCAGCGTATTGTTGTAATCACAAGTGTGGGAGTACAAGAGAATGATTACTAGAAGATGGCAGGGCATTCAAGGAAGGAAGGTTGTAAATGCAACCTGGAAATTTAATGTAATAATAATCAAAAAAGCATGAAGTTCAAGGTCTGTTCTCTCTATTCTATGAGGCCAGTCTCGGAGAGCTGGAAGCTGTCACTGTGCTGTCCATTGATGCGGATCTCCTTGGCAGTCCTTTTTGGACTCTTTGAGTCAGCTGCAGCTGGGAGCTCAGGAATAGTCTTGTCAAAATTCTCCATCTTGATCTGATATTCACCTTTGGCATTGCGGGCTAGCACGGAGGCGAAGCGCTGGTACAGCACGATCTCTGAGGGAAGGTAGGATGTTCTCCTTTGACATATTTCTCCGGTGCCCTCCTGCACAGCTGACAGAAAGACGACCAGCTCAAAATGGTGAGCAGCTTCTCTTTGAAGGAGAGCAGCCAAGGGGCTGGATGGAGTGATTGAATGGTAGTAAGTCAGCGGAAAGACGAAAAAAGGACACTCGTCTGAAGTAACTCTGTCTAGGTGGAAGTCAATGCTAGTTTGGTGCAGCTGCCCATTCTCCTGTTCTTGGTAAAGTATAGCAGCAATCTGGACACTGGTCAGTGGGCTGGAGCGCGTGTTGGCCACCTGGAACATAAGGTATGGCTTCCCCTCGGTGTGGGTCACTACAGCAGAGCGGGTGAAGCGGATGGAGAATGCCCGATTCTTTGGGCGGGCAATCTTTGCCACAAAAGCACCTGTGTCACGGGAGAGAACAAACTGAATTTGAGCACTGTGCCTGGGTTGGTTCCCTGCAGCCTCCCAGCTCTGAAACAGTCCAGAGGAACAGAAGCAGGCTTGGCTGGATGGGGTATTTCTAGCCTCAGCCTGCATGTTTGAAAATTGCTAGGCTGGCATCACACCGACCCGTTTTTTGTTTAAAAAGTATAGTTTTCCTAAAATGCCTTTCCTAAGCTATGTTCACTTATTAATACTTGGAGAGTGAACTGTGGCTGTAGGAAGGAGAGTTGTTAGCTTGCCCCAATTTACTGTAATGGGTAAGAATACCTGATCTTGGTGTGGTACCACTCAGAAGCTCTTTCTTAATACACAGTAAATTAACATGTATTTTTAAGTCTACTGAAGTACTTTAAACCTGAAAATTATTTTCGATAACTTGAAATACCTCTAATTAGCTATGACATTGTCAAAAAAGTTTTGGTACGTTGGGTATTGAGGAATACCTAAACACTTGAGTTAAAGATCAACAGAAATACTTCAGCTAGACAAAAGTAAACCTTAAAACTATTAATCAAAACAAGTTGTCTTTAAATATTGTAATTTCATGGAAAAACCTTGGGGAGATAATGGTATAAGAAATAAGTGATTGAGAGTGATAAGTGGGGAGCTGCCACATATTGACCAATAAGTAGTGGAACTGTCAAGTCCCAGTCTGGGACTTGACTAACTTTCTCTTAGTGAAAGGTGCTTAACTTTTACTACATAGGTGCAATCTCATCATCCTTTTAGTGACTGACTTAATTGTTCTTTCAGATATCAGTATGATCACTGTTTATTTCTACTTCCATTTGTTAAATCTAATTGTTAAAGCTATTTTATGTCAAGATTAAACATGAAGGATTACCTGTGATGAAGGCTTCCAGCATGAGCCCCAGGACCATCTGTATTGCAAGCAGGGCAATAGCACTGGGACAGTCCCCGCTTGGGAACATAGTGCCATAACCAATTGTAAGTTGTGTCTCCAGTGAGAAGGAGAAGGCAGCTGTGAAGCTGGTGATGTACTTGACACATATAGTGTGGTTGTCAGGTGGAGCATCATGATCCAGCTCCAGGTCCCCATTCATTTCAGCCAGCAAATACCAAAGCACTGCAAAGACTAGCCAGTGAATGACAAAAGAAGCAGAAAAGACAAGCATCATCCATCTCCAGCGCATGTCCATTAATATTCCCCATGCGTCTCGGAGGTATGCCAGACCTTTTCCTTGGGCACCATCCATCTGGAATGTGCTGTGTCCATCCTTAGTGACCATCCTCAGGTATCTTTGGGAGAGGAGGGGAGCACTGGATTTGGTGTTATTGCTCTCTGTCGTATCTGCTCTCATCTTCTGGAAAAGGTAAAAAAGGAAAAAATCTGATACAGTGCATCCTATTTGTGTTTTGCCTAATGTTCACAGTTTTTGACACATCAGCAGGGGTTGAAATACTGCAGCCAACAAAGGAGGGCTTATACGTTGCAATCCAGAGAAGATTAAGTCAGGAGCCTGGAGAGGAATTTACCACTGTTTGTGGTAATACTTAGCTAAAAAAGATTAAGTTTAAAAATTTGACTACTTCTCAGATTTTTCCTGCTTAATTGTTTAAATATAACTTTCATACTTTACCTTCCTAAATTTACAATTGAGTTGCATGCTTTAATTCCTTAGGGGTGAAGGGGATGGGATTAGGCATACTGTATCTGAAAACAAATTGAATTTTGTCTGATTATATCAGTTTTTCTAACTTCCTTTTTAGCTGACTAAAATCGTTTATCGATACTATTAACAGTGCTATGGAAATAATGTTTATTGTATTATTTCTCTAACATATTTATGCATTTTAGGGGAATGCTGTAGTTTGCCTAGCAGTGCTTTCAGACTCTTCTAGCTCAGGCAGTGGCTGCTGTCTGCACCCACCATGTCCAGTTAAGCAGAATAGAGTATTTGGGGTAGAGCTGCTTCTCTGAGTCTGAAGCTGTTTATGTAAGCATCAGGTAAAAGGAGGGCAGAGACCAATACTGAAAATATACTGTGATATAATCTGAAGTTTAGTGTGCCTGAGCAGTGTATTTTTATTAGTGACCAAACAAGAACATAGGACAGCAAGTGTATGGGAATTAGGGGGTGAAGGTGGAATTGCAAATGAGGGAAGCAGAATGTATACTTGTAAACAAAGGAGCCTAATACAAACACCTACATTTAAAGCTCAAAACTTCCCGAACTTGTCAGAGATGATGAGTGTCTTTTCAAAAGACACTGGCTGCTCATATCTCTAAGTTTTATAAATACTGAATGTTTAAAGTTCACCTGGGATAGATTAAAATTAATAGGGTTTCCTGTAAAATTGAGCTCTCATAATGTGCACAGTCTATTAAACTTTATAGAACAGAGTATTTTAAATATACCTGTAAATTCTGCAGGTCATAATTATACATGGTGTGTTTAGTAAATTTTGTGTTTCTCATCAGTTTTGACCTTACTCTGAATTGGGATTGTTTGGGTACAATACAAGAGCACAATCAGGCTAGAGGAATCAGAGTTGGTTTAACAAGAGTGCTTAGTTTTATCTTGAAGCACATTAGATCTAAGGATCCTGAACTTCAGAATGGATATGTGAAAGGTGAAAATCATTCCTGTGATGTTTGGTCCTGTAAACCAGCAGTATTCATGACTCTCTACTCGATATGCATAGCAAATTTTGGTAATTGCAAAACATCCTCTTTTCCTTTTACTTGTGCTTGATGCATACTGAAGTATGAGAATTGACATCACAGTGGATATTTAGCTAGATTTTAATTTCTCTTTCCTTTTCTAGGTTCTCAGAACCATCCAGCTATTTCTTCTATCCATGCTATAGTCAAAGGACATAGAACAGATGATGGCCTGGGTGAAATTTCGTGGTTTTCCCTTCACTTTTATTTTTCAATTCACATCTCCTAGAAGGAATATTTCAAAACCACTCCCTGTGCCAAAGAATACAGTGGACTTTGAGATTCTCCTGGTCAATAGTACCAGGCTGCTTTTCTTGGGAGATTCTGATCATAGCACGTTCAGTTTATAGCATGACACCCCTTCATCTGAGTTTGATGTTTGATCCACTATGTAGCTCTCCAAGGTTGTCAGTCTTGCTGTGCTGTTAAGGAATTTACAATAACCTCAATACAATTTTAAATGCTTCAAGAACCAGATGAGTGACTTGTTGGTAGAGTCCTTGTGCTGAGATTTAGAAGAGCCCCTTTGGATGCCTTGAAGGAACTGGAAAATGGGCCTCTCTGAATGTGAGGGATGATGGGGACCATGCTCGAAATGGGCTGTGGACAGTGCCTTGGCTTTATCATGTTAGAATAAGTAGTGCTCACAAGCAGCACTCCCTTGTTTGAATAGAGGAGAGTAGTTACAGAGCAAAATGCTGCTGGGTGTAAACCTTGTTGTGACCTTGGGGGGAAAAAAACTCCTAAACCCAACAACCTGAAGTGTTTGTGTAAATTCTCATGGTACTTTGAGGACAGCATCTACCTCATAGCCTCCAAGTATTTTGGGTTTGTAAAACAAACATGCTGTGAGAATGAATCTGATACTGACTGATTGGTGATGGAAGCCTTTTCCACAGCGTTACATACATTATTCTTTTAATGTGGTACACTGTTCTTGGTTGTACTTCAGATCTTCCACGTGTTGATGCTAAGGTAGTGTGCTTGAGTGCTGCAGACCTTACTCAGAGCAAAATGCTACCAGCATTGCAGCATCTCAACTTTGTTGCTTAAGGCGTTTTCTTGGGTGGTGATTAATTGCTTAATGATGACTTAAAGCTGTGAAAAAAGTTAGTGTTCAGCATCAGGTGGTTTGGGATCTTTGCTATTGGGGAGGATGTGTTACTGACAGATTTTGAAGGTACTTGGGTAAGAGAATATCCATTAGTCCCCAGCAGCACATTTCACAGCAGTCCTGTGCTTCTGCTCCTGGAGACTCCCAGCAGGGGAATTTGCCTGCTGAGGTTAACCAGGTTACTGCTCTGGTCTCATCTGAAAAAGGCCTCTGATTTTTCTTGAGTAGGACTGTTTAAAGTATTAGCTATCTAATTTGATGGCAGCGATAGCATTAGGAAGTGTGTAAGCTTGTGTTCAAAACTTTTTTTTTTTTTTTTGCAAAAGCTAATGATGGCTTTAAGAGCCACAAGTCTCAACATCTTGGGGTGGGAAAAATGGGTAAGAAACTGCAACTCTGCTCTGAGAGCAATGCAGTTGGTTTAGAATAACAGGTGCAAGAACTGCCCTGTGAGAAATAGTTTACTCAGGCTGGAGATCCTCAAAAGCAGAGTCAAGAGTAGATGTGACTTTAAATTTAAAAGGAATTATTGTGTTCTGTCTACTCCTTTCCTTGCACATGTAGTAAAAAATATAAATACCTTCTTTCCTTGTGAGTGATAAATTAGTGAAGATGTAAAGTACAGTTTGGACCAGTTGATCTGATCCTCTGCCCAGCATTGCCTGTGATGTCCCCACATTAATTCCAATTTCAAACAGTGTATGTTTTAGGAAAGACAGTCAACCTTGACTGGAAAAGAAAAATTCTGCATTGTTTGGAGAACACTTGTCTCCACTACTCACTACATATGTATTTCTAATCTAGATTTCTTTAATGCCATCTCTTAACCTTAATGTAATGCTGTTTGTCTGGTTTTGCTTTTCCTCGTTCCTGACTTGTGACACTGTTGTAGCTTTGGGGTGTTCCTGCTCCCTCCATCTCTGAGCTGATAGCCCTTGACTGGAAAGACAGGAACGGTCAGAAATTACTTTTGTAAACCTATTTTGGCATGTTGACCAGTCTTCTGTCATTCGTTCAGTGTATCTAATCCTTCCTGTTTTCAGTCTGTTGAAGATAAATGATTATCACCAGCTCCAGTGTGTATGTTAGTTCTTAGCTTTTTTTAACTCTTTACCATCATTGTCCCCTGTTCTGGCTTCTTTTTTCTATACGTTCTTCTCAGCCAAGGAAGGGTGAGAACTACTTTTAAAATCAGAGTCACTTTTTCCCTTTTCCTAGCAGTCGGACAGGTTCTAAACTGACCTGGGTTGCTAATGATTTACATGTAATAAAACCTTGCCTTACAGCTCTAGGATATTGCTTGCATTTCTGAAATTCATGATCCAGCACACTGATCTCCCACACTTTGCCTTTTTGATTGGTATCTTCTTCCTTGTCTTTTAACAACTCTTTGTTATGTTGCTGCTTCATGCCACCATGTTGCTTTCTTCTTTCCTATTGCTTTGCCTTTCTCTTGGCTTCAGAAGCTTGGCTGTTAAGTCTCTGGTAGGATTTGCAGCAGTGGCTTTTTATTGAAGGCATTTAAAGTGACACTTTCAGCCTGTTTTCAGCTCAGCACACTCATGCACCTGCTAGCACCTAGGAGCCTGAATGCCTTTACACGGGGCTGTGTTTGAGGGATGTGTCTGCAGTGCTGCCCTACCTGCCCCACTTCTACTCTTAAACTCGGTTCTAATTGACACTTCGATGCATTTGGGGCAGTTTAAGGTGCGCTGTTTCATTAGGACAGCACAGTAGTCAAGAGGACCTGGTGTTTGCTGGGAATAACAGCAAAAACTGCTTATAACCATAGCACAATTTGAAGATTTATTAGAACCCAAGTGGTGTGGCTTGCCCTTCTGGGAGTTGCATTACATTCCCTCTTTACTTGACCTGAGTTCACATAGTCAAGTACTAGTTCCAGGTTTAAACATCATCACTGTGGTCGTTCAGATGTGTTGCTGCCTCTGCACTTTGCAACAAGAGCGAAATTAAGTTCCTAACTTTTTTCAAGGTGCTTTCATGCTATTAAAATCTTAGTATTGTTATTTTTAGATCGAATGGCATCCTTTCACTGACATTAACATTAGGAAATGAAGTTTTTGTCAGTATTGATGATGTGACTGGATTATCTAACTTACATTAGGGGATAATCTTAGCTATGTAGGAAATAATTAAGTTATTACAGCTGCTTTGGTTGAAAGCTTATGCTACATCTGTTAGTAGGGTAGTGAAAGTTTCAGATATCTTTGTCTTCAGGTTTTGTAGCTAATTCCCCATTGAGATGAATGGGAGTAGTTTGTGGTACAACTTTTTCCCGAGCAGTCTGCAGAATTAAGATTGTTTTCAGGACTTGTTACATATATGTCTTGTAAAAATGGGATCTTTAATTAGTTGAGCCCCAGTCATACTTTTCAAAGCAAGTGCTACAAAGTGTAGGATGCAAGAGCTCATACTTCTGATCTGTGACAGTTCACTACAGAGTGCACTTCAAAAAAAAAAAAAAAGTAAAATGGGAGAATGTGTCTTGTTTTATGGTACAGAAAGCAAGGCTGCTTATGTATTTGATTTCTGGGGACATCTGTAATGCTCCATTTTGTGTATAATGTATTTTCACATAGTATAGCAGGCTCAGAATGCTGTGAGGATCCGTGTGAACCCTAATTGTTGATTATGAATTGACATCTGAATGGACCAGCTAGTTTGACCACCTTCAGAGGAGCAGAAAAAATGTAGGAAGACTTTGCTTAAATGTTTTTTAAGGCTTTAAAATATGCTACTATGTATTCAAACCTTACAGAGACTTGAATGCAAAGTTAAGTATTGCTAATGGAGGAGCAAATTTAGAGTTGAGGTGGAAGATATCTGATGTAAGGCTGTAGTAATAAAAGTCTTCTGCCATCCTTTTTCTTGGTGGAACTTAATGTTTTTGAAGAGCAGTCCTGTCCTGTGTGATGCCAACTTCCTAATGGCTTGTCTGTAATGACCAAGTTGTCTAGGATGTTGTAGTTGATACTCCAGTGCTTATGCAGGGTTTCCTAAGCATCAATGTTAGCTCACAACAGCGTGTTCATGATCCCAATCATAATTCAGTCAGAATGCATTGATTGGGATTGGCATGAGACACAGTTAAAAACAGTAAAAGCAGGCTTGAAGAGCTGAAGTTCATTTCTTTAATTTGTGATGGAACTGAACTTAAATACTGAGTTAAAATGAACACAGCAAGAAGGTGAGGATGACTTTTTTTTCATAACACTTGGCAGAGTAACACAGGGCTACCTTAGCTGTAGGCTTGCAAGTGCTCCCTGTTTGCAGAGCATTGCAGTCTTTCCAGCACTGTTTGTCTTGAAAGCTTTCTGAAAATATATTCCATGATAATTTTTGGTTTTGCTCTGTATATTGTTAAGATTAAGGTAATCTGAGAGCATTTTCTCTTTTTTTCGGGGGATGAGGAGGAATCAAACCATTTTGTTTAAGGTGATACTTAATTTAGCAAGCTTTAGATATAAAACTCAGTGCCCTGAAAACACCTTTGATATCTTTGCTTACAGAATGACAGAACAATTTCTAATCTAACAGTTAGAAAAAGAAAAGAAATTGATTACTTTATGTACTTACCGGTCTTTGAAGGATGTGCGTGCAGGAGAAGGGGAATACTTGGGCTCCAGGAGAGGGACTGGGCTGGTCTTGTGTATTGGTCCCAGCACTGGCAAGAAACTTCCCACAAGTGGTTGGTAGAGATCTTTTTTTTTAAAAAAAAAATTAAAAAATGGGTTTGTGTGTCTCAGTCCTGTGTTTATAGAACTGGGGAGGGGGTGTTGGTTTTCATCTGAAGCTGATTCGATTGGTCATTTTGCCTGCAGGGGGGCTGGTTAACTCTGATCATGTGGAAAAGAATGCTGGTTTGTTAGGAGCATTTCTTTACCCAACACAAACCCTTAGCAGCCAAGGAGAAATCCTCAAACACTTGGAGGAAGGGGTGCCTTCCCCCTCACCGCCTTAACCAAGATAATTTTTTAGGTTTGTATAATCTTAAAGTTTTATGTGAAAGTTGAAAAGGACAAAATTCTGCTAGAAAAACTGAATGGAAAAAATTCCTTGTATCGCTGCTGAAAAACACACAGTGTTCTGGGATACTTTCTCCCGAACCAGTGTCAACTGCTGTTTGTTTAGTTGAAAAGGGAAACGCTTGTGTTTCAGTGCTGCTTGTCTGGTGCCACCTCTTCCTCTTCTCCTTGGGTCCCGAGCTCCTGAGTGGTGGTGTTGACAGAAGGGTGGGCTGCAGCGAAGGGTGCAGCCTGTGGTCACTGGAAGGTGTTGCTGACCTGTAGTTTAATGCTGGTCAGAAGATGTAGACCTGGCCACTTCTCTTCCATCTCCACATTGCTCCTCTATGAAAACATGGAATTAATCACAGGATTTTGCGTAAAGCCTAGGAATGAAACAATGCAGATTAGGTGGGTTGCTCATTCCATGCAGTGAAGGATACCACTTTCACTTGGTATTTTCTCTCTCTCACTTATAAAATGAGAAGAGTTATTTAGGGACGATGTTTAGCTGAATAGCTGTGCGGAGTGGTCAGCATGCTGCACTGCTAAATCGAACTCTGAGGACAGCTTTGTAATGCAGTAGTATTTCACACTTTTTTTTCCCCTTGGTGAGCTGCTGATGTGAGGGCTTTGATCGAATGTCAGCTGTAAGAGGATCTGAGAAACAAAGGCTGTGGTTGTTTGCAGTAAAACTACTAAAGGCCTGCTGGGAAAATTATTAATGTAGACTTTCCTGCTTAGGAAACAAAATCCTCCCTCACTTTTTTTTTTTCCTTTAACCTTCCCCCCAACCCTAAATTGCAAAACATTAATTCTTTGTTTCATTAGTATGGAACTATTTAATACATGTTCAGGCACAGCACTGAAAGTTGTGATAGGCGTAGTGTGACCTTCAGAACCACAGCAAATAATGTAGTGCAGGGGGACTCCTACTGCTGCGGCAAGCCTGTAGGACAATGTGGCTTTCCCTTGACCCTTTCCTGCAGCAAAGCTGAACTTCCATGACAGCCAGCCTCTCTTATTCAGCCTCTTTTATTCATGAGTAGGATTTTTTTTTTTAACAAGCAATATCTTCATGCAAACCATATTTGTACTTTAGAAAGCATGTGGTGTCCAGCCACAGGTGTTGTAATCTGATTCACCTGAACGGACTGAAAACACAACATGACTGTATAGCAGATGAAATAGCTACAGTATGTGGTTTCCAGGTGTGTGTTCTGGCATTAAACTTCATGTTAATTCCTTGGAATTACTGGCTCACCTGTACTCATGGAAGTGCATAATGGTCAATTTAGCAAAAAATAGGGAGTGATATTTGAGTAGTACGTCTTTGAGATGTCTGAGATGGAGATTTTATGGAGAGACAGAAAATGTGAAGCTAGAAATCAGCATCAGAACTTCAGATCTCTGTCACTGGCTTTGGTTACAAGTGAATCACTTCACTATGTATGTATTCCTGTAGTGTCCTTAGCATGTCAAATACTGTCCTGAGGAGAATGTAGTCCTCCTTTAGAAGCGTCATCTTAAGGCCACTTGTTTTAGTCCTTTGTAAAATGAGCTACAGAATTACACATCTAGGCAGAGTGATTTGAATTCCTTCATAAACACTAGCTGCCAAACTTTTTCTTTTTATCCTCTTCTTGAGAGTGTGTAGTATGCAGCAGAAAAGAGAGCAAGTCAAAATACTTAGACTTTCCTAGTTTCCCTCCCTCTTTAGAGAAAACAGTATTGCTGTCAATCATTGCTTTCCTGTTTATTCTCTCCAAACAGTGAGCATGTCATAGGAAACGTGGACTGACAGCATGGAGAACAGAAGTTATTTGCCATTCTGTTAGTAAGTCCTCTTCATAAACGTGTTGCCACGGGGCTATGTCCCAGAATCCCAGGCTTGTTCTTCGCGGTTAGTCTCCCTTCAACTCAGCGTTGCACAGCTGTAGGCTTTTTTGGCTGGATACCACTAGGCTCTATCTCAAGTTTTCTGTAAACACCATTGCTGGCTTTGTGACAGAGTTGAACAGAGGTGCCCTTTTACTGCTCCTTCCCTTCAGGAAGTCCACTCAATTAGTCCAAGACAAAACCATAGATTACATTTTAGTTTTTTTATCCTTAAAACATTGCCAAATACTGACTCTCTGACCTAAGTAATTTCAGCTGAAATGAGTTTTTCTCAAGTCTAGGGAGAGTTTGCAATGACAGTGTGCTAGGACTTTGAAAGTTAGGAATTTGTAGGTAAGCTGTAGGAGTAATCCTGTGTACAGTTTTGTCATAGTCTTTCTGTCACTTGGGTAGCTTGGTTTTTTTCTCATCCTTGACCAGTGACCAGTTTGTATATGTAAACAACTATTTTCTTGGCTGGTCTGTCTAATGTTCAAGATCATCTGATGCCAGATCTGTTTTGATACATCCCTTGCTGTCTTTGAATATTGCTTGTTACAGTGTCCTAGTACCAGAAAAGTTAAGCATGTCATGATAACACTGCATTTTCTCTCTCAATTCCACTGAAGTGTGGCATCAGAATGTTCACCTGATGTGACACTCTGGACTGCTGCTGGGTTTAGAAAGTTTTCAGAATCACAGGTGATACCATCCTCAGCTGAATATAATATTGACCCCTTATAATTGATTCTTTTCCTGTTTCTTAGATTTCTGTTGCTGTAGAAATTAAAATAAGAGGAGGGGCAGCATCCCACTTATGTCTGGTGTTCGCAAACAGCATTTGATGTTTTGTCACCTCTGTAGAGGTGTACATTTCAAAACCCACAGCAGCAAATGGGTTTTGTTTCTGCAAGTTCAGAATACAAAATGTGACTCTGACAGTTCAGTTCTTGGGAGCAAAACCAGCTGTCTTAAGTACTAAGAAAACCTGAGTTGCCTTGGGTATGCCTATAGCATGTAGTATCTGCAGCGGGGCTGAGGAAGTACAGATACTCAGTGTCAAAGTAGACTTTATGATATTCTTGAGGTAATGGTTTTTTCCCAGTGTTTTTGGAAATGTGGAGCAGAGCCTGTGAGCTGACAGCTTGCTGGTGTTTAAAGAGCAGTCTGCAGGATCTTAACTGAACTTAGTAACAATGTAAAGACATCTTCCTTCTTAATTGGTAGAGTCTAAAATCTCTTTAATGTTATTGGATGTGTATCAGGTAATAGCTGTGAATTTGGATGAAAAGAATAGCTGCATCTTTAAAAACTGTATTTCTCTAGTCAAAATAACAAATTGAATAACTTTTCTGTTGAACTGTTTTAGGAAAAAGTGTTGTGCTGCAGAATTAAAAAAATACATCTTCTTTCTTTTAGCATTTTAAAAATAAATACAGAAAGAATGAGGCATATTCCTTATCTGAGTCTTAACCCCATCTGGACTATTGGATTGCAGCTCTCTTCTGGGCCACTGTTTTTGTCTGTGTTACTTTCAGCTGACTTGGCTCTGTAGCTCTGTCTCCTAGTTTTCTTCTATGCAAAGCCATTTGAAGGAGCAGTACTGAGAGGCTTCCGTGCACTTCTGTTACATTCTTCTACGTGACATTTTTCAGAGACCTAAACAGAAAAAACACCCTATATTTTCCAGACTTAAGATCGCTGTCTAGCTTGTTGTCTTTCCTTATTTTCTGTGAAGCCTGGGAAAACAGAATGTTGTTGACCTTCATCTGCAAATATTTATCCATTCCAATAAGTAAATTTGCCAATATTGCACCTACCAAATGAAGGGAGTTGAGTGTCGCCAGCTATTTTGTTTATTTGGAGCCAGTATCAGCAGAGATTTCACTGGTTTAAAATCTTGGTTCTCAAAGCCCAGCAAGTACAAAAGTGGTCTTTAGCCAGATGTCCCCTTCAGTGAAATAAATGTGTATCTGGGTTCTATTAGGCTTCATAGCTGAGATTAGCTAATTTGAAGTACATCCTGAGCATCAACAAGCAATGTACTTTAGCTCTTTCTTTATAAAGAAACAAGGTAAGAGGAAGGTATTCCAGTTACCTTTCTGAGGTTCTCAAGTAAACACTTGTAGTCACTCCAGTAGTCATCAGGGTGGAAGAACTCTTGCATCTAAAACACTGAGGTATTTCTTGCCTCTCCTGTCTATTTGATAGGTCAAGGTCTCTGCCATCTTGAAATTTCTTGTGTAAACCTGTTCCTGTGACAGTGGTAAAAGGTTTTCATGTGAGCCTGGATTATGGGAGACTGGAAACATCTTGGATTTTGTGCTCTGGATTGAATTCCACCTGTACTTTCACTATAGTCCTTCCCTAAAACAATACTCCCTGGAAAATTTTGAGCTGGAGAAAGAAGTAGTTACTTTGCCTCCGGTGTTTTGAGATGGTGGAGAAGGGATGTTGGTTTTTCTCCAAGACACATATATATACGTATATATATAATTTATGTCAGTGATGGTGTATCCCTGTCAGGATGAGTCAACAGTGAAAGCAGCATTTATGTCTAACATACTGGTGTATAATGTGTCTTCTTTTTATCAAAAGATTTAGATCATCCTTTTGTGGCACTCTTGTTTTTCATTAAGTACTTGAGGATTTTATGTGGTGTTTTGTTTTTTTTAATATAATATAAATTAAAAACTAAAAGACATTCCTGTCTCTTAAACTTGTGATAGACTTGTCCTTTAGCTCGAACATGGTTGCTTCTAACACTTAATATGTTGACCTTGGCTCTCCAGAAGATGGATTCACAGGATAATGTTAACACTGCTGTGTTTTGCTTGCTTAATCCTACTTTAAATTTTCAGTCCTCCCTAAAACATTATAAGAATGCTGTACATAATACTGGATTAAATACATAGACATCTCCTTTTTATTACAAAAGTAGCAAATATGTTTGGTTTATATCAAGTTTACAGCTTTCTGTATTCCCATTTTCCTTTAGCGTGAGACTTCTCATGATACAGCAATTTATTCTTTCTCTCTTCACACTTTGGTTTCTTTTATGCTTCCTTATGTCTCCTAAACTGTCATCTGTTCCTCCTCTGTCTCTCCTGTGCGTGTCATGATTTCTTGTATGCATTGCTTTCTTCTGTATTTTTTTACCTCTGTCTTTCCATCCCAAGGTGTGCAGAGGCATGGGAGGATTTCCTACATCTGTCATATGTTTCCTTGCATTTCTCTCCTAGGTTCCTGTTACCACTTACCTCTGGTGTATTTTTGCCTGTAATGGAGCAAGATTTCAACCCTTTTATTTCTAGGTTTGTAAAGATGGGATGCATGTTCACTGGTGTGTGTTTTTCTTTGCAGTGAGACCAAACTTTGAGGAAGGCGGGACAGCAACAGCGGGAAGGAAGCACGAGTTTATACGCTCTGAGAGCGAGAACTGGCGCATCTTCAGAGAGGAACAAAATGGGGAAGATGATGATGGAGGCTGGCGACTGGCAGGGTCACGGAGGGATGGTGAGAGGTGGCGCCCTCACAGTCCAGGTGAGAGGAGATCTGGAGAAAATGCAGCCGTAGTTGTAAGGAAAGTGAATCGGCACAGGGAAAGCAGAGGAGAGGGAGGTGGCATGAAGTTTGGGGAAAAAAAATAGGTAACGTTCATGTGATTTGTGTGATAAATACTGCTTTGGCATAGATGAGGGTCTTGGTCACAAAATCATTAGCACAAAATTATGTGCTTTTTGTTTTCTTTTTAATGTCTTCAGTACCCTAATGTATTTAAGGAAGCAGTATATTTCTGGTGTGTGCTTGTCTGTGTGCTCCAGGTGTGTATGTGCCTGGTAAAATCAGGGTGTGTTTTTAATAGTACTGTTCCTCTGAGTCTGTGATGCTGAGGGGAGAGAAGTTACCCACCGTAGGTAGCTTATCTGGCGCTGCAGGGTGATGCTGACACTAAGCCATTCAGATGGTTGGCCACTTTCTAGTTTTCCAAATGTGTTTGGAATGCCAAGAAGTGCCCTTGGAAAATCTCTCAATATGTTGCTCTATGGGTCTTGCAGTTAGTTACAGGATGTCTTGTCTTGCTAAATTTCAGACATCTGTTTGGTGTCACTCTCCTCTTCCCTGGCCCAACACATGATTTGTACTATTCCAGTCAGTTCACTTCCTTCGAGTTCCCAGTCAATCTGTTTCACTTGTGTTCCAGCATTGCATTGCCGGAGTTGCAGAAGAAATACAAAGTGGGCTTGGTATTTGAGTAGTATGGCTGAAACTTCTTTTCTTAAAAAAGATCCTGCTAGCCAGTCCTACCTATTGTGGGATCTTGGGTTTGGCTATCTTCTGGCTGCAGAAGGCTTCTGTGGAACCAAAGGAGGGTTGTGGCTCCCCTACTGCTACATTTTCATAGGGAAGCAAAGAAAGCATGGGACGTTTTTGGGGCTGAGTTGGACAACTTCTTCAATTGAGGAAAGTCACACTTGCTCTTACAATGGGTCTACCACCCTTTTTGACATCCCAAAGGACTTTTTAAGTATTATAATGGTTGCTCACAGCCATTAACTCTGTTCCTAACCTTCTCCACAGCTATGTATTGCTCTGCCCTCAAACAACTGTTAGCTTGTACTAAAATTTAGCAGTGAGAGCAAGGCCAGATTTATTATCAGATGTTTTCTATTTAGAGCAGGGCTAAGGGGCAAATTTTGAAGAATGTCATTTTCTTTTCCCCAGTGTTTGGTCATGATTGTTCATTAGACACTGGTGCTTTGTTACATAGTTCAGATGACATCAGGCCAGCTATGATAGTACCTCATGATGATCAGATGCAGCATGATACTCAGGAGTGGAGTGTTTTGCAAGGACAAGCCTGCATGCTTTAGCTTAAAAGGAAGCATAGACCTCAAAGTTCAGAAGTTCATTCATGTCTTGAACTTTTTTGGAAGATGTTCTGAGGAAGGCTTTGAAAATTCATCTTACTTCCATCATAGGAAGTATTACTGATTGTTTGAATTTTTGATGTAGTAAACAACTAACTTAACTTCACTTACAACTTAGTTTTAGCAGGTATAATAAAAAGCCTGTTCTCAGAATTCTGTGAAGCTGCAGACAAGTTGCTAATTTTGAGACAGACTGAGTTGACAGCTGTATTGTACTAGTCTCTCAGCCTTGGTCAGAGCTGTATTTGAATTCTCCTGTTAGTAGTAGCCACAGGACCATCAAAACGGTTTTAATCATGTTCTTGGTTTAAACAATGAGGTTAGCCCAGATTGGCATGGCTCAAACGGCTTCTTTGTACTTATTCTGCTGTTAGGTAGTAGTACTAATCATCCGTCCTGCTAAAAATAGAGATGTCTTCAGTACTGTCATTTGTTTAGCTGGACCTACCTTTGGCTTGGCTCTCTGCGAACTCCCTGCTAGATTGTATGTCGTTTGTTTTGAATGTAGCAGTTGTTAGGCTTGAGTTTATCTTCTGTTGTTAAGCAAAGAATATGTTGATTCCCAGGAACAATTGTTTTTCCAGCTTTTGAATTCCTCTTGCTCCTTCAGCTGTGTTTACTGCAGGATGTCTGACCTAAATCTGCTCATTTTGTGCTTTTTTAATAAGCACAAATGATCAAGAGGATGGACTGCTTCTGCTGAAGCAGTCTTGTGCCCCTAAGTATAGTTTCCCACATTCTGTGTCTGATTTATTGTAGCTAAAGTTAACTCCCTTGACACAGTGAAAGGGATCTGTCATGTGTCCATGCTGTGTTCAAACTGTTCTCCGCTCACATGGCTACGCCTCATATGAAGTGGGTGTTCTGAATATTGGTAGTAAAGAAGCAAATTGGTCAGACTTCTTGAAATAGACAACCCTAATGCCTTTTCCTGCTTAATTCAGAAGGATGTTAACTTGTCTACTTTTGCAGCATGAAAACTGTTTGGATTGCATCAGCAAGCTTTTCCAGTCAGTTTATGGGGTTTTCTACTTTCTCTACTACTGTTTGTACACTGGGAATAGAAGTCTGATGAGAAGACATCTTCCCTTGGCTTTTACAATGGAGAAGTTGTTTTGCTACTTCTGGGTAAATGTGGTACCACTGCTATTGTAGATGTGGAATAGGATCATTTAGACTGGGTTCACTATCTCTAAGAACAGTGTAACCATAGCTTTAGAATCACTGGCTACCTCAAAGTTCCCTTGATCTTAATTTTTTTAAAAACCATCATTTTTAATTATTTAATGACCTTAAGTCCCTTTGTTCTTCTGTTCCAGTTCTTCATTCAAACAGTGATGGCGATTGAAATTTGCAAAGCAAGTCCATTTTATCAGATACATATGCAAACCCCATTTGGTCTCAAAATAAGTGAATGATGCTTTTGGCTTTGTTTTTTGTTACCAAGTCATCCTTAGGGAATAGTTATCATCTCTTCTTGCCTAAAATTTCTTTTTGTTATGATTTTTCTTCTTTGCTTAAGCAGCTCTATTATGACCTTTTCCCTGAAAAGCATTTTGGAGGGGCTGTAATCTGTAATCTCATGAATCTGTCTGTAATCTCATGAAGTTTTTTTTGTTTGCTTTTTTTGGTTGGTTTTTTTTTTTAAACTTTTCAAATTCATCTTGGTTCTTTAATTTTCAGAATAGACTACTGAGTCAAACTTATTTTTTGTCCATTTTGTTTCATGCTTTTTGAATAACTTAAAGCAGCTGAAGTACAATGGAGCAAAATAAAGATTAGATTCGTTTTCCGAGGCCCTTAGTGCATGCTCAGGAGGTGCAGGTTTCTGAGGCCAGGGTGCTGTGGGCAGAGGTGCACAGGGTGTGCTGCAGGTACCCTCTTCTGAGGAGGATGCATGAAATGGTTGTTACTTGAGCTTTCTTGGGTACGTACTCCATTACTGCATCTTCAGCAAGCCTTTGTCTTCGCTTACCTGTTTTTTGAGAAGTTACTGATGAACAAGAGGTTGTCATGATAAACCTAAGATGTTAAGTACTACTTTAAAGCAGGCAGACAATATGGGCTAAGTGCAAGCTTACTGTGCCTTACTTCTTTCCTTAATAACGTTAAAAAAGGTGGTCTCAACATCGATTTGACAGTTTTGCATACCAAAAATGTTGTTTGTTTCCAAGGCATAACTAGAAGCATAGATTAAGTTATGCAGTGGAATTATTTACAAACAAGCACATACGGTACAATGAAGGCCCTGTAAAAGTCCATTCCTTGATAAAATGTAATCTTAAAGTTCATATTGCTTCTAGGAGTTTGTTTAACATTCCTTGTGTTTGTGAAACAGAGGTGGATTTTTGCATGATTAATTGATGCTTAGGGTATTAGGATGGATGTGGAAACATTGTTCATACATATGAAGCAAATGGAACAGTTTCTCCTCTTTACCGTGACTTTTTGGTAGCTGTTTAATAAACAGTGAGGCTCCACTGATTGCACAAATTCAGAGACAAAAAACATATGATGGTTTTTCTTCAGAAAACTCAGCCACCGCTAAAAGCACTAAAAACTAAGGTGCTTTTATCCCTGCTGTGCACCTTTCAGATGAAGGTAGCTTCTGTTGGATGGACAGCTGGTTACAATCCTTTCACTCCCAATTTGTTTTGCTTAGCACCAAGTTCTTTACAGTTTAAATAGCAATATTGCAGTCAGGGTTTTAAGCTTGGCTGAATGAAAATGACTTATGAATAGATTAGAAAGAAAAGTGAAATCAAATTTATACTTGAATTTGGGAAGCTTTACTCCTTTCCTTATCATTCCAAATTTCAGTGTTCTGTGGCTAAAAACATTACAGTTCGAGGGACTTAACAGTCCTTGCAAAGGTGTTTGACTAGTCATCTGTCCATTTTTCACATGTATGCACAAAGGTGTTACTGAGGACGGGAGGAAAACAGCATGGGCGGTTTGTTTAGGATGTGACTCTTGCAGATTGCATAAAAGCAAATAAAACATCTTAAAGATGCCCTAACAGTTCAAAGTCAATGATGGCTGGTAAATTCAATCAGCATCTAGTATCACTTGTCCTGTTTTGGTGCTCCAACATGTTTTACATTATGTAGCCCAGCTTTGCTAGCCTTTCATGTTGGTTTTTTTTTTAATGCTTGTAATACAATTTATAGTGGGGGGGATATACTGTGGACAATATTTGAAGGTCTCCTGTGTAATGGTAAGGTATTACTTTTCTTTCCCTTGTCCTTTAAGATGCCTGTTCATAGGTGGATTGTACCCTGTAGGGGCTTTCTGAATTTCTGTCACTGTTTGTCATCTCTTCACCTGCCCCTTCACTCTTCCAAGTAAGCTACCACCCTCGGGACTGTCTTGTAAAGTTACTTTCCCCCCACCTTAGACGGCCCTCGTTCTGCAGGCTGGCGAGAACACATGGAGCGACGACGGAGGTTTGAATTCGATTTCCGGGAACGAGATGATGAACGGGGTTATCGACGAGTACGGTGTGGGAGTGGCAGCATGGATGATGACAGGGACAGTCTCCCTGAGTGGTGCTTAGAAGATGCAGAAGAAGAAATGGGAACATTTGACTCCTCTGGAGCATTTCTCTCTTTAAAGGTGAAAAGCTGTCTTGGGCCCTTTGTTCACTTTGAGCAAATGTCCTGTTACGTCCGGTGGATTATGGATGATTATGTTGACTTTGTAGAAGGTGCAGAAGGAGCCAATCCCTGAGGAACAGGAGATGGACTTCCGACCTGTAGAGGAAGGGGAAGAAAGATCTGACTCTGAGGGGAGCCACAACGAAGAAGCCAAAGATCATGAAAAGACCACCAAGAAAGAGGGGGAGAAAACAGATAGAGTAGTGGCAGGTAAGGGAGACTTTTCATGCACCTGTTCTATGCTGCAGAGTAGTATTTCTGTTAATTCAGTTACGTAGAATCATGCCATGTTACAGAAGCAGTGGAAGAAGCAGTCCAAACATCTTCACCAGCTGCCAGGTCAGATACCCCACCGAAATCCCAGCCTCCAGACCTGTTGCAGACAAGCCTTTTTGAAAGGAAGGAGGAGTCTGTGCCAGAAAGAACAGAAAAAACAGAAGACAAAGAGAATCGATCGGAGAACACACCGCCAGCCAAAATGTCCAACAGAGGGGAAGGTAATAAACTTGACAGATAAATGTAGTAAGTTTCCATTACTCATTGTGATTAGTCTTGGTCTCTTTTAAGAGGTGAGGACTGGATTACGTTGTTGAAAAGCTGGAATTCACCAACTGGTCTATAAATACAAAATTTGCTGGATATGCCATCTCAAATGCTTGCAGTGCACTGATAATTCATATTGCAACGCAGTACAGAAGCACAGAAGCAGGAGCTAGTTGTGGATGTGTTTTATTGTGGTGGAGCAGATAAGTCTGGACAAATGTATGTGGCAGGGGGATGGGATATGCTGAAATCTGAGTTCTGCACTGTTAGAACTAAACTCTTTGTTCCTTGAAGTTAGGTTGGGTGCCTGTGCTGTAATCGGTACCAATGTGCAGTCATACATACAGGAAACTTTTTGCTTCAGTGCTAATTTTGAGCCATTGAATGTTTTTCACAGTAAGTTCTGAAGTCATTTTCACTTATGTTAAAGATAATGAACTAATTTTAACATTTTTCTTTAGATTTGGCTTCTGTTGCTCAACCTTTGCCACAGATTTCTGCAGACACAGCTTCTCCTGCTCATCTTTCTCCTCCTGTTTCCAATTCAAATCCTGCTCTGCGGCCAGTTCAGACACCTGTCACAGCTGCTCCAGGCATGGGCAACATTCCCACTGACCCAGATGATGAAGAGGGCCTCAAACATCTAGAGCAGGTATCATTTCTCAAATTCCTTTGTTGTTGACAATTGTGAGACTGGAGGAATGTGGAATGCAAAAAAAATGTGAAGCCCATAAAAACTGAAATGCAGCTGAAACTTTACACTCCACAATGTATACTGAAAGCTACTTTTCTTCCCTCCAGTATTTTTTTGGAGAATAATCCAAGCTTATGGCCTTTTCCTGAATAAGGGTACTGTACCCAGTGTTAAAGAGCTAGAGATACTAGTGCTTGTGACCACTGTCAAGTAGCCTTACTATTTGCCTTGAGTAACTGTGAAACAGTATGCCCAGTGTGTTTAAAAATAATAATAATAATAAACAACCCAACCAAACCCAACAAAACCCCAAACCAACAACAATCAAACCCATGAACAAAGCGCAGACCATGTTCATGTAAGTTTGGTGACTGCTGAAATGTAGAACACTTTCCATGCTTGTGCTTCCATACCTGTTTTATTTTTTCACCATGGTACTGTGTGGGGCCTTCTTGGCAAGCTGTTTTGAAGCTTTACTTAAGCAAATGAACTGTGCTTGTTCATGATTCTGACAAGGGGGAGTAGACTGAGCTCTGGGTTTGAGGTGCAGTGTTACACTGGTTCTTGAGTTGCATGTGATTCCTGGTACATTCCTGAGCACTGGATAGTACAGGGTGGTTGTATTTGGTGCACTGTTTTCCAGATCTGTAAGCACACAACTAACTCTTGTGTTCCTTGCTGATTTTGATGTCTCCTGCAGCAAGCAGAGAAAATGGTGGCATACTTGCAGGACAGTGCCCTTGATGATGAAAGACTAGCAGCAAAAATTCAAGAGCACAGAGCAAAGGGTTCCTCTATGCCAATGTTCCATGAAGCCATGCAGAAGTGGTACTACAAAGATCCACAAGGAGAAATTCAGGGTAGGTCTGTGCCCTTTACACTTCCTCTTTCGTTTCACAGAACTGTTAAAGTTCTTCACCAAATTACTGCCAACAGTTACTGATGCTTGTTTTCACAAAAGCAGCACAGGGAATTTACCACCCTAGAATTAGGTTTTGAAAATAGATCTTCTACCCATCACTGCCCCCATCAGCTCAGCATGCCTAATGTCCAGAATAATCCTTTATGGTGGCTAAGGTTTGCCATCACTCCATGGTTCTGTAAATGGTGGTTAGATAAAACCTGTTTTTCATGCCAGTGTTTACTCAGATTTCCAGAAAATAGGGGAAACAAAACAACAATGTGACCATGCAGTAGCTTGTTGATGAAGAATTCATAAGAAACACTGAAATGGGTTTTCTAGTCTCAGCCCAAAGACACTGAGTATTCAGGGAAGGTTTAGAATCTAGAAGATAGAGAAACCCAGTTTTCACAAGCCAGTGCTCACACAATCACAGTTTCAATTGTACTTGTAGCCAGTTCATTATTAGTTCATAGAATACCAAAACTGTTTCACGTTTGCCATTTTCGCTTAAGAAGTGTCAATTTTGTTGCCATGAAAGTTGTAACGGACCATTTGTATAGGTACTGGCATCTTCGCTTTCAGAAGGTACTTCTCTTTTGGAGGTCGCAGGGCTCTTTTTCAGCAGCTGCTTAGCTGCCTCCTAAAAATGCAATTAAGCCCCGAGTTCCTTACTTGCTGTACTGACAAAGTAGTAGTTGCTAACGTTGTTTAGTGTGAATGACTTCCTCAGCTATGAACTCTATGTAGGCTATGTGGGGGTGTTATTTGTGGGATCAGTGCCAGTCTCTTATCTGTGGGTAGTACACGTCTTTAGGGTTTTCTCACCTCTTTAAGCTTAAAGGATGTTAACCATAAAGCGTTTTTATTTGCCTAGTATGTTGGTCGCTGCTGGGTGTTTATTGCTTGGTGATGGTCTAACAGTTTTTCATTGGAGTAAGTATTTCTGTGAATGTGACCTGTAGAACGAAACATTCCCACATAGTTTTTTCTTGGGATACCTTTTGTGGTTTCCTATTCTCTGGGAGGAATTACCTTCTAAAGACTCTGTTACAGGGAAGGCAAGAATTACTGAACATACTTGCTTTTCAGAAGATATATTTGGAAAATTATATTTACGTGGTTCTTACTCTAAATTTTTTTTAATGCCATCTTTGTGTCTGTTTGAATTCATGAAATAAATATAGGAGTCCCCCTTTGAAGGGAGTGACATATAGTTCTCAGGATAATGTGGAAGTGTAACTTTTTGCAAAAGTTAAGAGAAACCGCTTTCCTTATTTTAAAAAATGTAATCTTGCACTCAGAGGTGGATCTGCTCATCTGCTAAGTTCAGAAGCAAAACTAGTAGAAAACATATGAATTCCTCTGATTTGAAGGCAAGAGCTGAAACAGGGAAAGATTGATTAACTGTGCAGTATATGTGGGGAAAGTAGCTCTTGTGCTTTTAGCACTGTCAGCTAGTGGGTGCGCTGCTGAGGTCCAAACTGGAAATGGTAGTGGTCATTGACCTGATGCTGAGCCTGTGGCAGGGAGCCTTGCTAGAAGGCAGGAGGAGTGTTAGCTGGACCAAGCTCCATACCACCGTGGTTGCTTGGCTTTCATCTCAGAGCTGCCCTGTCTCCCTCCGGTGCATGGTAAAAGCAGTCATACGCTTCTTGGTAAAGACTCTCTGGGGAATGCTGTAGCCACTGGAAAGTTCTAGTTACACACATTGGCACTTCGGTCTTGAATGTAGTGGATGAGACGGACAGGAATGCATTTAACAAGCACCATGCTCTTTGTTTCCAGTATGCTCAACTTGGCCTTCCTACCTCTTCCCTCCCATGTATATTGGTTGGTGTTATTTCAGGTCCTTTCAGTAATCAGGAGATGGCAGAGTGGTTCCAGGCTGGATACTTCACTATGTCGCTGTTGGTTAAGAGAGCCTGTGATGAGACTTTCCAGCCTCTTGGAGACATCATGAAAATGTGGGGCAGGGTTCCCTTCACTTCAGGTCCAGCACCGCTTCCACATCTGGTAATTATGTGACAGTTACAGTATTCAAATAGTCCTGTAACAAACAGAAATTGAACTATTTACCTGTCAGCTGCTCTGTGGAATTGTAGGTGTTACCAGCACCAAAGTTGAACCCTGTGTGAAATTACTTTTTTAGAGGAGAAAAGGCACTCAATTTAAACATGTTTATGTCTGGGGCTGGAAGGCTTGGTCCTGTGACACACACAGGTGCTGTGTATTTCACAGTCACCATACTACAGGCTTTGTAAATGCGATCTCTGTCTAGATATTTTTCTATTTTATTTGTCTTGTCTGTTCAGAATGCGACTCTTACCTTGCTTGCATTTGCAATATACTACTGTTCTTATATATGTTATTAACATAGAATGTTTTATTCCTAAATATAGGGCGAGCTGGATCAAGAGCGGCTGACCAGACAGCAAGAGTTGGCCCTGATCCAAATGCAGCACCTCCAGTATCAGCATCTTCTAATACAGTAAGACTGCCAGTCCCAGAGATCTTTCAGTGGCTGTGTTCTGCTCTGCATTTTTAATCATCTGAGTTCATCTTCTTGTCGTCGTTTCCTTGGGCAATGGGGCTGGGGGTGCTTCAACTCCAACAATAGGCTGCTTCCACAAACACCCGAGGCTCAATAGTCTGCAGGATTAGGACAGCGTGGCTACCTTAAGTGCACTTTTTAAAGTCGTCTTTGGTGTCATGCATAGCTGCATTGGTGAGAATTGATGTATAGGTAGCTGTGATGGTGAGACTGCATCCCAGCTATCCTTGTAATGCAGTTCAGATGTTTGAGTTAGGGGAAGGCTACATGTCTTTAGAACTGGAGATGGGGCAGGCAGGACTTACTTTTGGTCTGTTTGGTCAGCTTTTTGAAGATCAGTGGAAGGTAACTGCTGGAGAAAGCAGTTTGTCATCCATTTTTGCCAAAGTTGTGCATTGTTCAATTCTGTCCAGTTCCTAACTTGTTTTGTAGCAGCTTGGAGAAAGAGAGCACTCAGTTAAGACTAGTCGTTCAGGGTGTCCTGGAAGCATGTGCCATGATTATGCTTTTTTGAATACTGATTGGATGAGGCAGGAGCCTGCCCCCCCCTGCACGATGGGATGCCTTGGCATACTGGGGAAGAGATTGATTTGTGTATGTGGGCAGTCATCAAAGCCAGATTAATTTGAGCAATCTGTGTAGTTTATAGGAAAGGGGAAGTAGTGTTGCAGAGCTTATAAGAGACACATTGGGCAGCAATTACCAGTTGACATAGTTGAGGCTGAAGAGAAGTGTGGTTCTGCTCATGTGGGCCCGTTTGTTATATTCTTGTCTTTGGATTCTTTCCAAGGCCCCAGTCTGTGGTTTCCTCTGTTATTTAACGTGCATTACATAGGTCAGTGCGCATTAGTCCCAGAGAATGAATCTGTGTGCAGCTTCTGCAACTTGGGCATTGTATGAATAAGCAAGTGAAAAAATACCAGTGATTCTCTGCTTCTCTTTTGAAGACAACAGTATGCCCAGGTGCTGGCACAGCAACAAAAGGCAGCCCTTTCATCGCAGCAGCAGCAGCAGCTTGCTATTCTCTTGCAACAGTTCCAGGCCCTGAAGATGAGGTGAGTCAGCTCAGACTTGGACTGAATACTATTCTTCCTATACTCTAACTTGTATATAATGATAATCTTGTCAGTGGTCTGTTCTATTCAAGTTTGCTCAGATTTGAGCATTACAAATTTTAAGGATTGAGTGAATATGAAACAGTTGGCGGATGTCGAATACTGTTTTATATATGTAGCCTTTACGTCAGAGAATGTTTATGAAAATAAAGAGGAAGATCTTATAGTTGAAATCATGCCTTTTTTGACATATCTGTTGTGCTGGTAACAGAACAGCTTTGCCAGTTGAGTTCTGCAATACGAGATGCTCGTTCTTCAGACTAGTCTATAAGCAGCAAATGCTAAACAATAGCAGTAGCTGGTTTAGCCTTTGACTTGGCAGCAGGGATGAGCAGAGCAAGAACTCTGCAACCAAATAGTATTGTCTGCATCCTGTTTTTGTTTTAAATAGAGGTGTGAAAGGAAAGGAGTATGTTACAAGTTACTGAATCTCATGCATGTTCAGAGCACTCCTCTCCCTGGAAGTGGCATGTTGACTCTTCCTGTTGATATTCCAGAATATCTGAACAGAACATGATGCCGCCTGTTACAAGGTCTGTGTCAGTGCCGGATACTGGCTCGATATGGGAACTTCAGTCAGCTTCACAACCGACAGGTAAGATGCTTAAAGCATGTGTTAGATATGTTGAGAAGAGATCATGGATTAAGAGCCAGCATCTTTGGGGTGATTGATCCCTTTTTGACACCAGGGGAAATTATGTCTGCATCAGTATTTTTAAAGTGATTCAGGCTACTTTGCCTTGCAGTTTAAATTCCATTTGAGAGCTGTGAAGAATATGGTAATTTTTCCTATGGATATGGGAAGCCTTGATCCAAAGGGATTGAGTGTTACATTATAAAGGTGGTGTTTTCTGATGGGAGGAGTTTGAATAGCTGGGTCTTGTAGGAAACCCAGCCTTGCTTCAGTAATGCACAAGCCTTGTTCTACATGAAGATAAGGAGGCCCTCTACTGACTAAGACTAATGTAGTATCATGATTTTAGTTCATAAAATGTAGTAACTGCATACATAAGGTTTTCCCCTTTTAGTTGTTTTCTGTTGATGTGCTTGTTTTTGCTTGTCAATGTTTGTTTTTTTCACTATCTAGTCTGGGAAGGAAGCAGTGTCTGGGATCTCCCCATTGATACTGCAGCTCAGGGACCAGCTCTAGAACAACTTCAGCAGCTCGAGAAGGCCAAAGCTGCAAAGGTCAGAAACTGTTTTGTACTGTAAGAAGTTGGGATTGCTGTTCTGCAGTGTAATTGTGTTTCTTGAGCCAATGGAAGACTGTTAGCACTTCAATCTTCACACCGTTCTGTACGATTTTGATTGGATTTTAATGCAAAACACCATAAACATAATTTGGGTTATACAAACCTGCGCTGAAATCTTTGTGGACTGCTGCTTGGTAACCATTGCTGTGGAGATACTGCTGACCTCTAAAGTAGTGGTTATGTTTTTTACACTTGTGATTGAAAACTCTTCACTAGCCACCTCTGTCTTAAAATGGGATCATCATGAGCTGTCATGCCAAACCTTGAGTAGGAGAAGGTAGTTGTTCTCTTAATCCTTGCATCTTTTCACCAGGGTTGGTTTGGGGAATCGCAAGAGGTCCTGTTTGCCAGGGTTGTTTCACACTTACTCTAATATTAAATTGGTTTTGTAAGTTTGGACCTGTATGATTCTGTACATTTCCTGCAACTGATTATTTTATTGTGACTGCAAAGCAACTTGCTACTAGTCTGAAGTCAGAGGTTATTTTAAGGAGCTGATGTAGAAAGACTGACTAGAGAACTGGTGTTCGTTACAGAACAGAAGTTGTCAGAAATTATTCCAGACTATTTCAGGAATCTGACCCCAGTAGGCAGCCAGCTGAGAGGTAAATTTATAATTAAGGGAGAGCATCTGTAAGAGGCCTCATCTGTTATGTTGTTACTATAATCTCAGCAGAGTTGCCCTAAGACATGGTGTAGGAATACGTTACCTGCATCTGAGTATAGTTTTATGTGAATTGTAGCTAGAGCAAGAGAGGAGAGAAGTGGAAATGAGGGCCAAACGAGAGGAAGAGGAGAGGAAAAGGCAGGAGGAGCTTCGGAGGCAACAAGAAGAGCTACTTAGGAGGCAGCAGGAAGATGAGAGGAAACGACGGGAAGAAGAAGAACTGGCCCGCAGGAAGCAAGTGAGTTTCCTCGATGTAGTTCATCTCTAATTTTAATACCTTATAAAACTCACTTTAAGAATCCTGTGGGGTCTACTTAATCTTGGGTAGGTGTGTATGAAGACAGTTCTAATATTTTTCATGTGAGTATATGAAATGATTCTTCTGTTCTTGATTTGAAGTTTAAGAGCCCAGATTTCAATCTGAGAAATGGGCTTTGGTTTGCTTCAAGATAGGTTCCTGTTTGTGAGCTGAGAGGCTGTATTCCGTGTGGAATATTCTCTCTCAACTTCTTAGTGTCAATAATAGACCAGTTGGTTGCCCAGTTATTGTATGATTAATCTTTATTCACCATTTATGCAGCCTAGTTTTGAGAAGGGTATGTTCTGGAGCAGACTAGAGCTTGAGCAGCTATTTCAAATTATGAAAATGAAGAGGGCTGTTGTGGAAAAAAGTGAGGTGAAATTTAGCTTATTATCTCCTTTTTTTAATTAGTAACCAATTTTTTAAAATAAATTATCATCTGGGTTATGTCTTCGAGTCTGTCAGCTTTGTTGTCTTGAGTTGATATTTGGAAAAGGAAGGGATTTAGTTTGGAGAAGCAGAATTGCTAAAATGAATGACGTGATCTGTGTTGCAGTAGGAGAATGAGTGGAGGAGTTGTAGTATATTCTTGGTCTTACAAGAATGTGAAATGGAGACATTAGTAGCTTGACATTTCTAGCATTTATGTCTGAATTCTGTATGGAAGAAAGATTAATTGTTCCTTAAGTGTTGTAGGAGGGAAAGGTAGTGAAAGGTAAAAGTTTTTGCTGTGCATGTGAAGGATAAGGGCAAGCACATTGTTGAGCTTATTCACTAAGGAGTTAGCCAATAAATGCCCTGAAAAGCAGCACATGAATAACCGGCAAAAGTAATAAAGAGTTTTGTCCTTTTATAATATTTCCTATATGCTTAGGTAGACAGTTGTAAAGAGTATTTCCTGATTTAAGGATCAGACACTTCTGAGGAAGCCTCTAGAATCTTCAGTTCTATTTGTAAGTTAGTCGTAGACCTCGATTCACTTGGTGTTTGGGCTTTGTCACTGAAGATCTATTATAATAGACTGCAGGGTGATATGTAGTTAGCTTTCATGGTATCTTTAAGACTCAAATAAATGGCTCCTTGCTTTATCTACTTTGTGTACAGCAAGTCATGGTATGAAGTGGAAGAGCATCCTTTTATGCTCAAGTTCAAGCTTTACTGTAGCACTAAAGCAATAATATACTCAAAAGTTTAACTTTCAAGTTAAGTTGCTTTAGGTCTGTTTTAATAATCAATTCTTCAGTTGATCACCTGGTAACTCAATGTGTTTCATCCATGGTGGCTTCAAATAGACTTTGTTTGTTTCTTTTCAGACTAACAGTTTTGCTACTGTGTGTAACTACTTAGAAATGTCCATTAAATTCTGAAGTTTTTTGTCCTCTTTGGATTTGTACAGTAAACAATCTGACTCTCCCTTTCTGAGATGTCACGGGAAATAATTATTTGCCAAGGAGAAAGCAGAATGGGGTTGAAAAGCAGTAACAGCAAGTATCTTAGTGCATTACCAATGGAATAATTGCCACAATGCTTAATCCTGAGCAGTAATGTCTTGAAAAGGTAACAAAGAGTTTAAGCACTTCTCTGGAAAGAGAAAAATAATACTGTATTCTGTATATTTAAAAAAAAGGTCTACTATTTGAATGACTTCTGTACTGGAAGGCATTGTAGAAACAGGGATGAACTGATTTATTAGCATGGATTTATACAGAGGAGATGATGCTTAACAAATTTGATTAACTTCTTTTGAGGAGATGACAGTGAGAGCTGAGAGGGGTGAAGCAGTAGACTTAATCTGCCTGGACTTCAGGAAGGCTTTTGATGTAATACTGCATAAAAGACTAGTATATAAGGTTAGTAAATATGCTGTTGATGGTGAATTCTAAATAAAAAAAAATAATAGAAATTCAATTCTATAGGATGAAATGTCATACCAAATGTTGAATCCCGTTCTGTTCACAGTTTTCATCAATTACTTGCACTGTAGAATTGCAAACAGTAATGCCCAGCTTGTGTAGCTCCTGTATTTCTTTTTTGTTTCTGGTCTGATATCTTCTGTTTTGTAATGATTGATCGCTCTCAGGAACAAAATTTGAGGTTTAATAATGAGCTAATAATTGTTTTCTTTGAATTATATCTTTAGTGCTCCCTTTAAAGTACCTATTTCAAAGATGAGATCCACAAAACTAAAAGATGTGTAAGCCCTGGTAACCTAGACCAGCAGAATTGCAGGTGTTACTAACTGCAAAAAAAATCTATAGTTTATTTAAGTATTCCTGGTTTATTGAAATGAGGCTTGCCTCTGAAGGATTTTCTGCAATCTTACAGATACATGAAAAGATCTGAAATAAGTTGTCTGTACAGCAACACGTGTGCTTGAAAGCAATTACTGGAAAAGATGTTAAAGAATATTGGGATTCTGTTGGAGCAGGAGGTCATGAGTATGGGAGCAGTAAGAGCCAAAGGAATGAGTGATTCCCACACAAGTCAGTGTCAGAAAGCTGGAGAGCTTTTTGTTTTCAGTCACATGCTCAAACAAAAACATTGAAATAATAAGAAGATACAGAAGTAAATATTAAGACAACCTTTTTTTATAGCTGTGAAGAGTAGGAAAAAAGAATTACATCAGCCACATCGTTCCCAGCTTTTCATAATCCTGCAGATTTTTTCCTTGTGTCGGTACAACACTATTCATCCTCAGTTCTCTAGGGGAGAGAAGTATTTTTTTTAATTGCTGTCATTCAACAGTGTCTCTCCTGTCATGCCTGAGCAAGAGAGACCCTTACAGCTTTTTAGTGGCAGTTCTAGCCTCATTTCCCAAAGGGGAACTAGGTCAGGGATGTCAGTAAACTCTGTCATAAAGGAGGACTTGGTGACTTTGGTCAATGCTCTCAGGCACTACGTGTTACGTCAGTGACTAGTGCCAAACATCCCCCCAGTCTTGCTGGTGGCTAGGCATCCTGAGCGGAGATCCTGGTGTGTGGTCTCTAGTCAAACAAAACACTGGCACACCTCCAGCCTCCTCAGTAGCCTTTTCAGCAAAACTAACCACCAGAATTTTTCAGCACTTGGATTGAGGACACTTGGTTATCGTGACTTGACTACATGTGTCCAATTCATCCAGTTACAGGCCCAAGTTAGAAAAATGGTCTAGGTGTTTTGTGTTGTGCTTGAAGATTTAGTGAATATGACAAATCCAGGACTTGTTTAATGAGAAAATGATTCACAGGCTGCTGGTTTATGTCCAGCTAGTGGAATAGAAACTTACATTTTGCACTGAAGTGATATACAGGAATTTGAATTCCTTCTTCGCTTGCAGCCAGCAGCTCCTCAGTGCCATAGGATTGCTCTTATAAAAACTGTTCTGTCTACTGGACAGTTATGTTGTAGACATCTGAAGTTAGCCCCTGTCAGAGAGAAACCTGGTGTAGTTGTTCAGTGAACTGCATTACAGGCTGTGTGTATATGGAAGTTTGCTGTCAGATTTAGTAAAAGGGTCGTAGATTTCTTCCCTGATTTACCAGAGTTCAAACTTTGTATCACGCTGCACGATTAGTCTCCCTCCATCCTGTGAATAATGTATTAAAAAGCTCCTAAGAGTATGATAGCACAGTACTGATTGTTCAAAAGGAAAATACATTTATGAAAGCTTTAAATAGTTCTTGTCCAAGAAGGAGGATCTTCAGGTTGAGCTGGTAGGAGAAGTGAGAAAGTGGAGAGGAGAATAGAAGGGATGAAGAGCAGGGTGCCCTTCACACAGTTTCTAGACTTCAGAGATCAGAAAAGGCAGCAAAAACCAAGGCGATTTTATGGAAGGGAAAATCAGAATGGGGGGGAAGAGTCACACAGATGTGCTTCTGTTTAACAATACACAGGAAGCCAGATGAAGGCTGGTTGTGCCCTAATCCTCCAAAAAGCAAGTAGCAGAATGGAAAAATTTATGTTGATCTTTAGACCAGCAGGAAAGGGTACTGATTCTTTAAAGAAAGTAAATAATTTTGCTCCTTGGAAAGCAAAACATAACTTATTGGAAACTATTTAAATAATCTAGGGATAGCCCACAATCAAAACCCTCCAGACCCTTTGTTGCCCATAATTTTTTAAATAGTATAGGAATATCCCTGTCCAAGCCCTTCCATCAACTTCCCCATCTCCAAGACTTCCAAAGGTTACAGTGCCCTTAAATGCACTGGGCTGCTTCAGCCTATTTCTGCTGTGTGGAGATGTGGTTTGAGTTTTATAGTGCACTTGGCTAGTCAGGGTTTAGAAACTCTTGTAACTAGGAAAAGCTTCCAGCTTATAGCTGACACCCCCCGAAAAAAGGAATCGATACCCATACATTAAAAAATACATATATTGGAAAGAGGAGTCTGACCCTTGGTTTCATTCTCAACACCATTCTTTTTAAAACCAAAGCTAGGCAATGATTTCATGTGTTTCTTTTTTCATTAAAACAGTTTATTTATGTACGAGATGCACATTGCATCAAAAATCTTGTTAACGTGTAGGTCTGTAGTGTTTAATGTAGTTGTTTTGGTAGTGCTTAGCCTGGAGCTAAGGAGCTTTGCTTGAGGCCGTTTATCTGGCCAGACCATGTTGTAGTGTGTGTTCTGATGTGGCCCGTCAATAAAATGGCATTTACAGATTGACGTTTTGTTCCCAACTCCAGGAGGAAGCCCTGAGGCGACAACGGGAGCAGGAAATTGCACTAAGGCGGCAGCGGGAGGAAGAGGAGCGGCAACAACAGGAGGAAGCACTTAGAAGATTGGAAGAGAGAAGAAGAGAAGAGGAGGAAAGACGGCAGCGAGAGGAGTTAATTCGTAAACAGGTGAAAAATGGCAAATGAGGCTGCCAAAACAAGCTCTCCCACTTGCATCTGTGCCCGAGACCATCAGTTTTGATGGAGGAAAGCAAAGTTTGGGGACCGTATCAAGTGAATGAAAAATAGGTGGTTTGCCTATATCCTGATTTCAGATGAAATAATCAGAATCCAGTCTGCTCTTCAGAAGAGATTTGCATTGAATGAGTTTTCCTTTGCATTTGAGCTTCAAAAATAGCTTTACAGCATGATACTTATACTCAGTTCTTCAAAAGAAAGGCAGAGTACCAGAATAAGAATTGAATTGTCACACTCTGGGCCATTACTCTGTTATCAGTAGCATCATCTGACATGACCAGTTCTGCCAGTCTTTGTCTGTGCCCAGACTATACCCACTATCAAAGTTTCAGCCTTTTTCTTTCCTTTTTCTTGTCTTACTATTAAAAGTTGTTTTTCTGCCCTTGGTATCAGCTTTAGAAGTTTATACAGGGGAACTTGAGCTTCCAGCCCCCTAAATTGATACAGTCACAGTCCCGAAATCAAACTAATGTTGAAACAGGATTTGTTTCACATAAACTTCCAAGTTCATTTCAGAATTGCCAGTTACTATTTAAAAATAATTTTTCAGGACCCTCCCTTATAGAAGACATTAATCACCATTTCTGTCCTGCCACACAGTCATCTGCTTTGTTAGCAGGAGCATCTTTCCCTTTACAGCTCTAGTATTGAGTAACAGCAGTTAACATCACTGTCTGTGTCACCTGTTTTCTTCTTTCATGTCAAAACCTCTTCTCCCTTTGTTCCTGTCAAGTTTTATTTGACTGAAAGGGTAGCGGTACTTGACTGTAAGTAGTACCGGCAGATAGCAACTCAGGCTGAAAGGTGCATGACTCCTAAGGGGAAGTGGTGTGAGATTAGGTAGTCTGAGCGACGGATATGTCATTCTCTTCCAAGTTCCTTGGTGGAGCAATGGGAAACTTGTATTTTTAGGTGATTCAGAGTGTATTATTGGGCTTTCTTGCCTGAGAAATGTAAAGGTCAGTGAACAACCTAGACAGCACAGACTACAGATATCAAAGCCTCTCTCTCTTCTCTCAGAACGTCAGTACCACATGGGAGGAGTAATTTAGATTTTCTGAGTCTATTTAGACTTTATTCTTCTTTATGTCCTGGAAAGGAAGAGGAGGCGGCCAAGTGGGCACGTGAAGAGGAGGAAGCTCAGCGGCGACTTGAAGAAAGTCGGCTACGCATGGAAGAAGAAGCAGCCAGACAACGGCTTGAAGAAGAAGAGCGAAAGCGCAAGGAGCTGGAACTCCAGCGCCAGAAAGAAATAATGAGACAGAGGCAGCAGCAGCAGGAGGCTTTACGACGACTGCAACAACAGCAGCAACAGCAGCAACTTGCACAAATGAAGGTAAAGTGTTTCTGCAGTTCAGCTTCCTCCTTCAGTTCAGTGTCGTAAGTGGAACCACAGCTGGATGCAGGGTTGTCTAGACTAGCTTGAACAGAGCAGGGATGGATGAACCACCTGGAGACAGAAGAGGGTAAATGGTTGACTCTGAAAGGGTTGGGAGAAACAAGAGGAAGCCAAGTTACAAAACAAAAAAGGTTGGGTTGTTAGAAGTGTACTGGAAAGGGATTGACAGATGAGTACAGATGTTTATTCTGCTGCAGTGAGCAAGGGCCAGTGCTCAAGGTTGGAGTTCCTAACGTCCTTGAAATCAGAACTGATTTCTATTTTTCAGGCAGTGATGTGTTGTGTTATTCTTGATAGACCGTGTGTTTGACAGTATGGTACATCAGAGGGCAATTCAAAGAAACATACAGTTTATACTTGTTATTTTTTCATACGTAATTATGTGTGTGTTAAACTTTCAAGGTGGCCTTTCTTTCCTTTGTGCTGTGGGCTTATACTGATTTTTGATTATTATACTTCAGCAATATTCTCTGAAATGCTTTGCAACTCCTAATGATGTGTTTTTTTGGCCCAGCTCCCTTCATCTTCAACATGGGGTCAGCAGTCAAATTCAGGAGCTTGTCAATCCCAGACCACACTGTCATTGGCAGAAATCCAAAAGTTAGAAGAAGAACGAGAACGGCAGCTTCGAGAAGAGGTAAATAGTCACAGTAACGGTGTGACTTGTTAGAGTCGAGTCAACTCTGTGACTGTTTAACTGTTGATTAAGTTATTAGAAGAATGGTGAGGATGAGGAATGACTTTTGAAGTAGCGTAACTCCGGTGAAATCCTATCTTTGAGGCATAGTTTCAGTCACTACTTGTTTGAAAGGTTTTATAGCTGCTTAATACAAATATCTGAAAGGAGGGAAAGCTGTACCATTTCAGTTCTAGGAGGCTAATCTGTTTACAAAACAATATGTAATTATTTCACAGCTGTACTCTTAATTTTTTCAGATATGCACAAGACCAGGGCAGTTTAAATCAGTTTGAGTGAGGAGACAATGACAATAAGCCATGATAAGAGAGAAGGTATTCCTTCAAGACCTTAAAATCTTTACTGGCTGCAGTCATGATTTGACAAATTTAGTCTGTCCTAGGCTAATAAAAAGTTGGTATTTACTGGTTACTTAGCATCTCCCTTTTTGAAGGAACTCTAATGGCTCAAAAAATAATAGGTCTGCCAGACTCCTCCAGAAGCAGGTGAAGTCAGTTTAAACCCAGTTTCCCAGCCAGAATTTGAATAGTAATGATCTTCTAAAAGTACGGACAAGCACTTTTGTCTTGCATGAAACAGCAGAGGCGTCAGCAGCGTGAACTAATGAAGGCCCTCCAGCAACAGCAGCAGCAACAGCAACAGAAGTTGTCAGGCTGGGGTAATGTCACCAAACCAACAGGCACCACCAAGTCCCTGCTGGAGATACAGCAGGAAGAGGCAAGGCAGATGCAGAAACAGCAGCAACAGCAGCACCAGCAGCCGAACAGAGTCAGAAATACTACGGTGCGTACAGAATTGATCTAATCAGTACGTGGAGGGAAACAGTACGTGACAGTCCATGTCTGTTCACTACTCTTCTGCCAGGTCTGGTGCTAATAACCAGGATCTCTTTGTTATGTTTCAACAGCACTCTAACCTGCACACCAGCATTGGGAATTCAGTGTGGGGCTCCCTAAACACTAATCCCAGCAACCAGTGGGCATCTGACCTAGTCAGTAGCATCTGGAGTAATGCTGATACCAAAAACTCAAACATGGGTTTCTGGGATGATGCAGTGAAGGAAGTGGGACCTCGTAACTCGACCAATAAAAACAAAAGCAATGCCAGCCTCAGGTAGGAATTGGGGAAGGAGCTTTTACAAAGAAAAGCTACCACTCCTGAGATGATCACTTAGCAGTTATAACATCTTCATGTGTTTTTCCTTTTTTTTTTTTCTATCTCAGAATCTGTTTTGACAACAAAAATAGCTAATAGGTGACCATTCACAATTTTATTTGGTCATCTGTTTGGAAAATTAGTAGGTTCTTAAAAAGTGTTTGCGTCATGTTTACTAGTGAGTCTTGTAACAGTGTGCTCTATGCTGTACTGTTAGGTCTGGTAACTTATAATTTATTTTATGTTCTTTATCTCAGTAAATCTGTAGGTATTACAAGTAGACAAAACAAGAAGGTGGAAGAAGAGGAGAAGCTGTTGAAATTGTTCCAGGGGGTTAATAAAGCCCAGGATGGATTCACTCAGTGGTGTGAACAGATGCTTCATGCACTTAACACAGCCAACAACTTAGATGGTAAGAGGTGGGGAGGAACGTAAATGATCCACTGTGAGAAACAATATCCAGTTTGTTTCCTGACGACTAGTTCTGAGGGAAAGTAATGACATCAAAGTACGATTTTTAATGCAGTCAGCAAATCGGCACCATTAACTAGTGGTCAGAAGAACTGGCTGCATCATTTTATCCATGGCTTTTGCTGGCCTAACTATAGCAAATCAGTGGGGACTGGAAACAGATTTGAAGTCTGCCAATCAGAGCTCTGCTGAGGATTTTTGGTGGCCATGGAAATAAAACCATTGTGGGTCATGCCTCTGCAGTGAGCCTCCATGCCTCCAAGGGTATTTTGTGCCACAAGTGGCAGCCGGTTGTCCCGGTGTCTTCTGGCATGTGGTTTGCTTTATACTTCTTGTTAAAAAATTCAGTGCAGCAAAGGTGTTCTAAAGAAAAAAAGACAGTAAAGGTTTACAAGTGAGCTTGCTGTTGCACTTAAGTGCTTGCAGGTCAGGTCAGCTACTGTGGAGTGTGATCTGCCGTACTCTAGCCAAAAAGAGGCTGTACTGATGGCAGCTCTGAGGGGAGTATTTTCCATTTGGGCCTGGCGTTAAACATGAGCTTTAAAGCTGGCAGTGGCTAAAGCTGATGGACTAACATACCCTTAAGACTGTCAGTTTATTTTTCCTTCTCATCGTATTAGCTGGCTTTCTTATCCTTGCCTTGACTGTAGAATAGAGGAAGTGTTGCATTGTAAGGAACTGAAAAGGGCGAACTGTTTGCCATGGCTACTGGATTAGCAAATATTTGAAACAGAAATCCAAAGTTTGTTTGTTGCATGCGTGTGTTGACACACTAACATGCATTCCCTCATGGTCTGCCTTCTTCTTGCAGTTCCCACGTTTGTTTCTTTCCTGAAGGAAGTCGAGTCTCCCTATGAGGTCCATGATTACATCAGAGCCTATCTTGGAGATACTCCTGAGGCCAAGGAGTTTGCCAAGCAGTTTCTTGAGCGCCGTGCCAAACAGAAAGCCAGTCAGCAGCGACAACAGCAGCAGCAACAGGTAAATCTTACTCACTGTGGTCCTTAGGAGTGTTTAGAGACTGTACTTGTGTCAGAAGAGTCTGCATTTCTGCTGGATTTATAGGAGAATGGGCAGGATTTTACAGGTTATGTGAAATGTAGAGGATAAAGCAGATTTCAAATACTTTCTGCAGAATCAAGTTTTCTTCAACAGTCGAGGCCAACTGTAGATCAGATAGGGTCTTAGCACGCTGATGTAGGATATGCTTTAGAAAGATGAGGTATAAGGTTGGATGCATCAGTGGTTAGTGCTGCCACATGTGATGTGGAAAGTGCTTTGGGCTCTCAGAACGTTTCCAGTATCAATACCCCAAACTTAATTGCCCTTTATAGCCTTGTACTTGCTTTGTTTTCTAGGATTCAGTGTGGGGGATGAACCACAGTTCGCTACATTCGGTCTTTCAGACCAATCAGAGCAACAACCAGCAATCCAATTTTGAGGCTGTGCAGAGTGGGAAGAAAAAGAAGAAGCAGAAAATGGTTCGTGCAGATCCCAGCTTGCTAGGTCAGTTTTAATTTTGAGAAATGAATGTTTAATTTGGGAAAAGTCTTCTGGAGCGTGGAATTTTTGTTAATCTTAAATGGGATTATTGAGTTTGTGCAGAAAAGGTGGTTGTTGAAGCATCTTCAGAATTTGTTTCAGTATTATTTAATGGTTTAAAAATGTTTATCGGTTTCATGGAAGAGTTTTGTCAAGCTTGCCCTCTTGAAAAGGCCTCTTCAGTGCCTTGGTTACTACTTGGAAACCTTTAAGTACTTCAGGGATATCTAAACTGCCTTTCCTCTCTTGAGTTGACCTGTGCCTATTTTGTTGAATTCAGGCTAATGCATTCTTTTAAGAGGAGCACTGTTTTCTGTTTCTACATGAGGAACAGCTTCTCGAGGTTTGCCTTTATCCCTTCCTACCTTTTGACAGGAGCGAAGAGTCAGAAAAGATGGCAAGGTCTCGTGACCCCTTTTTGACTTTTTCTCAAGATTTGAACTGGAGGCAGTAGAGATGGTGATGTAATTACTAGGCCTTTTTTCCTCTCTGTTAATTCTTGTGGGAGGATGGTCGTTAACAAGCCCCTACAGCACTGATGGAAAGGTTTCTTTAAGGTGGCCCTTAAGATACAAGGGCGTCGTGGAAGCACATGAGTAGTGGACATTGTGGGATGTAATGGGTCGCTGTGGTATTCGTGTAGAATAAATGTGTTCACGTTTGTGCCCTGGGGGATAAAAAAGAAACTAGGGCACCACACTGGGTCAGTATTTGTTGTGCTGGTGCTACTTAGCTCACACTTCTATAAAGCAGCCTGGTATTCACCACCTGGAAGTCGCTGCTTTTTTAAGGCTCTAACAGAGCCCTGCCTTTGTTCTTTATCTTCCCTTTTTGTTCTCAAAAAGATCGAACTCTTCAATTAAACTCTTCAATTCTTCAAAAACACTCTTCAGTTAAATCAGTGGTTTCTGCAGTGAAGTATACTGAACTCTTCAGTGGAATCCTGACTCACGCCACCCCTAGATGCCAAGCCAGTGAGTCTGATCAGTTGAATAACTTAAAAACCTGCTCATGTAACGTGAAGAAGAAATCACTAAATACAATTAAGAAGTTGCAACTGTAAGAGAACCAGCATATATGTAGCTTCTTAAAAATCAGGAGACTTACAAAAGAATTTCAGAACCTTTTAGGTAACATGCTGCCACGAGAGGGAGCCAGAACAATTTTGTAAACCCACTCAACAGAGTGCGTTTTCTCTGTTGAGGATGACTGAAAAGTGGTGTGTTTTGTAGCAGAGAGCAAGCTGACATAGTCTCAAGACTATGAGATGTCAGGTTTGTGATTAGTAACCTTACACGAGAAAACTTCCCTTTTTCTTATACTCCACGTGGGGTTGGTACACCCCCAGAAATTGGATTTCAGTAGGAAAGTTGCATAGGATGTACTGGGTTTTTTCCTTGTAGAAAATGGTTGGGCTTTTCCTCAGTTTTCTCATGTGCATCATGTCCTCAGCACTTAGATTAAAAGTTTGGGTAGAAGTTTAGGTACATGTTGAGCCATGTGTGTAGCCCTGTGTAACTTTTCACATTTTCATGTTGTACTCCTGAGGTAGAAGATGGGGGGTGGGGGGGGGAAGAAAAATCGTGGAGATGGAAGGAATCGCCGGTAGATTTCATAGGTATTTAAAGTAAGGGGCAGAATGGCTCACACCCCCTGAAGTCTTGAGCCTGATTCCACGCTTGGATTCTGAGTTCACAAAATGCCTATTTCTGCCTTTTGGACCGTGTGAGTGCCTTGTTGACAGGCACTTCCAAGCCCAGTAGCCTCAGGCATGCTCCTTTCCAAGACGTTGCTGAGCCGCATTGCCACCACGCCGAGATGCGCTTCGCGCTAGCTCTGCAGATGGCATCTTGTGAAGGAGAGCTGAAACCAGGCTTCTGATCGCTGTTCAAAGGCCGAGTGATACAATTGATTATCTTTGATTTATTAAGGAAAAAACCCAGTTTAGGTAATTCTCTCTAGCCTTACTGAATTGCCCCTGAGTCTTTATTTGATACGTATTGTTCATGTTATCTCACACGTGCCACAGTGTGTAACAGATGTGTTGCATCAAACACAATTTACTGCATCCAGGTTTTTAACACATGTCCTTTTTGGTTTACAGGGTTTTCAGTGAATGCCTCATCAGAGCGGCTCAATATGGGAGAAATAGAGACTTTGGAAGACTACTGAGCATGTGCAAATCAACTGGCTTTCCCTGCATCTGTTAACCATGGATTCTCCGTTTTGGACACAGTGCTCTCCACCATGCGTTCTTCTTTGCCTCGCAGTGAATCACAGAATCAATCATCTCAGGCTGCTTCCTCTAGCCCCAGCAAACCCTTTCTGCCCAGGACTGCACAGGCGTTGTTCCTACTGTCAGCCTAGAGTCGAGCGGACTTGGTTCAGAGTCCTGGGAGGGTGGGAGATAGGATTCGTTCACAACGAGGCTGATTTGGGCAGCAAGCTTTCACTGTGCTGTGATTTCTTCTGCTGACATACCTGGAAAAAAAAAATCAATTGGGATTCTGCAAACCATTGCTTCCCTCTTCTGGTTACTCTTACCACATCCAACACGTGCAGTCACGGAGAGAGAGAGTGTTTGTGGTTAACAGATGTTGGTCAAAACCAAAACGCCACACAGATACTGACTTCCGCGCTCCATCAGGGCAAGAGGTGCTCTCCCAGGCCAGGAGTTGCATTCATAAGCTAACCTTAGAACTGGCAACAGCAGGAGAGGGGCGGTGGCGGGCGCAGTTTAGCTTGGGTTGGTTTGAAGTTGCACACCCCCTGCCAGCCCTTCTCAGCACATTATTTTTGGAGGGAAAGCTCGAGGCTGTCTTCATTAGGTGGTGATGCTGAAGCTGGTGGAATTCCCTGTCGGCATACTCCAGCCTTCCTGGACAAGTGGGGACTTCTACTCTGGGATAAAAAAAAAAAGGGGGTGGCATCTCTTCTTTCAGGTTGAATTTATCCCTTAAATGCTACCTTCGGAGGGTTAGGACCAGTTTATTTTGAGCTCTTTTCCTGCAAATTTGTCTCGTTTAAGAGACAGTAGGATCTTTACTGTGTGGATCTTTAGTCTTTGGTGAGGGTGAACACTGGCTTTCAGATATATACCCCAGCAGTCTTAGCTAGTTGTCATTTCAAGCAGTGCTTAGGTTAACGAGCAGAGATGCCCTTTTGTCACGAAGAGAGACTGTGGAGGGCGAAGCTATGTGCAATGACGGCCCTGCTTATCTTCTACACCTTAAACTACTTCACACACTTTCACTGGGATCCATAATGTTGACGTATTTATGGAATCATAACCTTCCTCTCTCACCAGAAGATTACCACCACCTTCCCTTCTCCCCTCACCCACGTACACATACCGCGAAAGAAAGAAAACGAAAACTGCCAAATGCACTTAGTTTCAACCCCCTGGTCCCATCTCCCATTCCCAGAGGGCTATAACCTGCCAAGGGAGATACGCTGCAGTTTCGGTGGAGTTGTATAAAGGTGTCTGTCGTTGTCATCACTGCCTAAAGAAAACAGTTCGAGTCGCTCAAGAGCAGTTTGGCTTTGGATTTTATTTTGTTTGGTTTATTCATTTTTTGGGGTCACCTTCCCCTCCTCCTCCTCCTCTCTCTTCCCCCTGTCCCCAGACATGTACAGTAACTATACAGAGACTGCTGCAGACTTGTATATAGTTTTTGGATCCAATAGCATGGAGAGACTTGGAACTGTTGCAAATCTGGTCTCCCTGTCTCCTTTGCTTTGTAAATTCATAAAAGGGGGAAGAGGGGTAGTTAAAATGTTTACAAAACTTTAAACTCCCTCTGAACTTTTGCCAGTGTGGGGGGGGGAAAGAGAGAACTTAAATAAAACCTGGTTGTATTATATCTGAGAGAAAACTTTCTGCTTGCTTTTGTCGAAGCTGAGTTTTGAGATAATTCCTGGTGCTAAAACTGACCCAAAACTCCACTCTCATCAGTTCTCTTCAGGAAGCAACAAGCAAACACACAGGATGTGGAACAACTGCTGCATTATTGCTTCCCTGGTGAGGAATACCGGTGGGTTTTTTCTGCTTGATAATTTTAGAGTTCAAATAAACACCAGTAAGTTGAGATTGGAGAGTTCTGACAAGAAAGCTTTAATTCCCCCCCCGGCTCCCTGCACAGAAACACGTGCATTCACGCTCGTGGTGTTTACGCAGGAGACATCAAGCCGTGGCTGGTTTTCTGTTACTACAAGCACTCGGCCGCGGAGCCTTTTTTTTTGCTGGTCGGTAACCACCCCACCCACTCCAATTCCCTTCCCTAAATGAGAGGATTTATTTCTCCCCTCAGAGTACCATCCACAAGGACACCTTGTAGGCTTCCTATTTGAGACAGACAAAATCTTATTTTCCCTTTTTTCCTACTTGCTGCTTGGTTTTGTGTGGAAAATCCCAGTAAAAGTTGATGGTGAGTGTCCTTCTGCCGTTCACATGATCATGAAGAGTAAGAAGTCAGTAAAGTACCTTCTGCAATAGCTTTGCGTTATGTTTAGCTGATGTCGTGGAGAGAACACGTTCAGGCTGATACTTTCTCTTTTGGTTTAATATCTTTTTAGTGTATAAGGTGTCTGGTTCATAAGTACTTCCTATTTTCTAATGCCATGATCTAATTTACACAAGCTAATTTTGGACTGCTCTGTTCTGTGTAGCAAATAAGCAAAAGCCTCTTAATTTCCAGCTCAGCTGGGGGGCAGGAAAGGAACAATTTGCCAATTACTAAATGAAAAAGCAGAAGTGCAAGCAGGGAAACGTGCAATAATTTGTCCAACCCCGAGGACTTTGCTTGGCCTCTGAGAATGTGTAGGTAATGGGCCAGTGGGGAAGATCTTTCTCTAAATATTTAAATATTCTGACTTCTGTATTTAGTACAAAGGTAAGATGCTGGCATGTTCGGGTTGCGTGCTCGGGTGATTGCCCTGTCACCTTCTGTGACGGGCAGGGCCTGTTTCTGTAGCAAGGGCCACATCCGTCAGTAGGGATGGGAAAAACGGGAGCTACAGCATTGTGTATGCTGGCGGATATATATATTTCTCACTTCCAGCTCCTTTTCAGGCAGAACATGAACCTGAAAAGCTTAATGAGCCCTTGATCCAAGTCTGACAGATGATGGTGGATTTGTTGCTAGAGATGCCTGAGGTTTCTTTGGAGCACGCTTCACCAGGCTACTTCCTGGCTCTCATTTCGCTGTAGGACAGTGCTCAGTCCTCTGTTTTTCCTGCTTCCCCTCGCAGCCGGGCACTTTTGCAAAGACCTGCGGCAAGCAGAGGGATTTAAAAGGACACCCGAACTGGATGTGGCTGCCTGTCAGGGACAGACAAAAAGCAAAGAGATCTCTTGGCAGAAAAGTCTGAAATTTTAGACAAAACTACTCATGTCATATTTTCAGAGCATAAAGACATTGGGGGTGTTTGTGTATTATCTTACGTATTTTTCTGAATGAAAACCATCAAGTATTTCATCCTCGCATCAACTTAAAAAAATCCTAATGAGATTGTCCAGACAAGCTAGGAGTTGTCCCCTTTTCATACCCTTCTCCTTTCCCAAATCTCTTGTCGGTGCAACTGCGGTTTGAAACAAACCTCGGTTTTCTCTGCTGGGAACTTCTCACGAGCCCGCGTGGAGCGGAGGGGCAGCGTGGCAGGGGGTTGCAGGAGGAGGGTAGTGCTTGTGCGGCTGAGATCCGGGGAAGACTCTGACCTTGCCTGACAGAGGTGACTCCTGGGAGACGTACCCGAGACAGTAACGGGCAGTTCTGCCAGCGGAGACCACGCACGGCTCCCAGTCCTCCTCTGTAAGTATTACACCCAGAAACCAAGGATGCCACGGAGCCGCTCTGGCTCCGTTTCCAAGCATCTTAGCCTTGAAAGATTGAAGCCCTTGTTCTATCGCTGTGCCCACAGTACCACCGCCACCCTGCACACCGTGGGGAGAGCGAAGTCCTTGGGCAGTTGGCTTGGTTTTGGGGTTAGCTGCCCCAATGCCTCCTGTGTTATTTCCCCTGCCGCGGGGTGGCCAGCCGACGGGAAGGCGTTCCGGGAGCATCCCCGCATCCTTTGGGAAGGGCTGGCCAACAACTGCTTGTGTGTGTGCTTGCCGGGCAGGGTGATGGATGCCTAACGGCTGGGCTGCCTATGGGGTTTTCGGCACAACTTGCAGAGGGTGGAGCTGCCTTCAGGAGGAGGTGTGCTCTGCAAGTCGGGGAGAGAGTCTGCCGGGCTTGGCGCACTCCGTCCACTTGCTGTTGGGAAGGAATTTTTTTTTTTTTTCCCCTGACTGGACAAAGTTTTTTTTTATTATACCAGTGAAATGTCCAGGTTGTTTCGTACTTAGAGTTTTAAGAATTCCTGCCGACGCTTTTCCTGAGGGGAGCCATGCCCTACCACAGAGCCCTTCGCCTGGTCGTGCTAACGCTGTGCGGCATCCTGGTCCCTGCTGTGCTGACAGGTAAGGAGCTTTGTTTGCATTTAAGGCCCAAAAGCATGGGCTGTCTTTTACTAACCTGTCTCTCTCTCCTTGCTAACCTCCTCTCCCTCCCCTGAAAACATACAAAGTATTTATTGAATTGTAATGGATTAATGGGAACCAGCTTTGGGATGGGTGGGTGGTGGGGAGTAAGACGGTATTCTCCAGCCTGAGACAGTGTTTCTGTTGGGGAAGATGGAGAAAATCCATTGTCGTTTCCCTGAAGCTGAACAGCAGCAGTGCCTCCTCGAGCACTGTGACAGTAGATCCGTAGACAGATGGGTCAGCAGTAGGTGGGATGCTCCTGGCAGCTGATGGGACAGGTCACCTGTCAGCTTGTAATGGTCAGAAGAAGTTAAAATTGTGAAAAGAAACATTTTTTCTGGCTGAAGCACGTGTGCCAATTTCTGGTCCCTTCTATGCTTTCTGCTGCAGCAGAGCACTCCGCAGCTGCTGTAAGTAGAAATATGAAAGAGTCTGAAAATGTTGAGCTCAGTCAAAAGCTGAGGCTTGCGTTTGCCTAGAGCTGGGTACCCCGAGGCAGGCGGCACTGCTAGGAAGGTACGGGGCTGTGACTCGTGTTCAGCGAGGGCATGGGAACGGTTGGTGAGAAACACCTGTGCTGTGAGGTGATGGTTTTTAAGGAGGTGGTTAGCAATTTCAGCCTTACCTGCTCCTGCTTTCAGCACAGCTCTGGGGGCTGAGGGGAACCAAGGGCTCAGTCGGCCTCAGAGGCAGCTGAGGTGGGTTAGACAAATAGGGGAAAAGGGGCTGCCGGACCAGCTCCACAGATGGGCTCTGAGCGTACGGGTGCAAACTCCGGTGGGGAACTGCTTCCCTCAGAGCCTCTTTCTTTAAGCTCAGGCGAGGCTGTGAGGGAATGGCTCGGCCAGGGTAACAGGCAGGAGCACAGCCCTTGTTTTCCGAAATTCTTGTTCTGCCTTCCAAGACCTGGAGCAAGTCTGGATCATAGTTTTCCCCCCAGTTTGTTCTGAGCATCTTGCCGAGCAGGGATATCCTGGCCAGCCTTCTAGCAAATGAAATTATTTCTCCTTAAAGGAGCTTTCATATGGGATGGGAATTTGTCACTGTGCCTAGCTGGAACATCTGCCAGTGCAAGAACAGAATTACTGTAGCTGGGTGTTTCTCCCACAGATCCTCCCCTTGTAGGACACCTTGATGGGAAACCTTTAACTAAGAAATGAGCACTAAAAAGTCGATGTTTTCCTTCTTGAACCTAGAGCTTTGATTTTTATGTAGTGGAACGTAATCATTTAAGCACAGTTTCAGTTTGTAGCTTGCTCATGTGCCCAGAAGCAGTGGAATTCCTCTTCCCCAAAACCAGGTTAGGTATTTTCTTACCTGGTAGTCTGTTTCACTCTGCAGAAATTGATTCATTTCCAGTGAAACTTTCATCTGCTTCCTCTCTGAGTTTTTTACACTGTTTTAAGTTTCCAGTATCCGGTGTGTATGTGCTCAGTCTCCTTCCTTGCCAGCTTTCCTGTGTACTTGCTCCTGGATCGGCTTTGCAGCCGTGCTTTCCTGTGTCACTTTGCTTCCATGAAATACCCCGAGTTCACTTGATTCCTTTACTGGGTGAGTCACACTCGGCAACGCCGGAAGCTCTTGAAGAGCTTTTGCACTGATGAATGCAATATTCAGATTCTGGAGTGTAGGAGAGACTGTGCTTTCAGTCACATTTTAGAGGGAGTTGAGCCCTCTTGAGCTGGTTCTTCTCTGCTACCTCACAGCCAGGCAGCAGGGAACCAGCCTGTATGGTAAGCCGTCCCAGGAGCAGAAGGATTTGCTGCCACTTTAGGAGCGGAGAAGTACCTGTCCCCAGTCCAGGGGCTTTCAGTGCACAGTGGAATTTTTTCTGCTTTTTACCCCCTTAGAAAAGGAAATTTCCTGCCTTGAGCAGACAAAGAAGGGAAGGGCACACAGACAGCCCTCTGGTCTCCGTGCATACACATGCAGCCCTGCCTTTCAGTAAACAAGTTTATTTAACGTTCATCAGAACCGCAACGCTCCGCGCTGCTCCACACTTAAGCTCCCGGCGCTCACAGATCACAGGCTGCCCTTTGTGCTCCCTATGAAGGCCTCTTTTCATCCCTGCCCTGGCCCTGTGCCCACTGTGGCTACCTGGGGCTGGACAGCCCGTTGCTGGCCTCAGAGTTCACCCAGCCCCTGCCCTCCCGTCTCAGCACCTCGTACTTTCCATAGCAAAGCCCTCCACGGTGACCAGAAGGCTGCCTCAGACAGGGCTGCAGGTGATGCCGGCCGTACAGACCCCAGATCCCAGCACTAAAACCCTCGGTCGGTGCTCAGGAGTCCAGCGGGATGTGAAGGATCTCACTGGCAGTTGAGGTTCCCGTCTGGGTGTAGCAGCTGGAGCCCTTTTGGGGTGCTGGTAGGTCACGTGCCTTGATCTGGCTTCTTGCCCAGCCAGTCTGGTTCCCTGGGTGGTGTGCTCAGGGCTCTGCGACTGGAGAAAGTGTGAACTTCCCTCTGAGGTGCTGAACTCTTTCCAGTATCCCCGTTGTCAGAAATTGGAAACAACAGTCTTTAACCCTCTTTGTCCACGTCATCTCGGTGCAACAGGAAACTGAGCCAGTTCGAGGACTTTCAGCCCACCAAATCATCTCCACTTTCTCCAAACCCAAGTGGCACTTAGGCCTAGAGCAGAGGAGGATTGTGAAGAGGTTTGTTTTTAAAATTTTTTTCCTGTCAGCAAAACCAGTTTCAAGTCCTGTAATAGACTCAGAGCTCCAAGTGAAGTGGAAGTTAGTAAAAAGCCTTTGCAAGGCCTTGGTTTCTGAATTCTGTATATATTGGGTATCTAAACGCTGATGTGGGCTCATGAATTTCCTTCTTTTGAGCTGAAGTGGGAATAGGTTATGCTGCAGTAGCACGTCAGAATGCCCGTAGGGGCAAAAAGCTGTAGAGCAGGAGATGAAGTGCTAAAGGAAAGCCTAAGGGGGAAGACCTTGTCCACAGGCATCTTTCTGTAGCAACATGTGTGTCTTCCTTCTCAGCAACAGGAGAGTAAAAGATGATTAGGAAGTTTTTTAAGTACTAGAACGTGAGAAGTAGTAAATAGGTTTTTTCAGGCAAATGACTTACAAAGATGGGGTTGTTCAACAGGCCTGTCCAGACCTACAGCAAGTCTTGGTAGACCATTACTCAGCCTTGCTCTGCACCAACACTCCTTAGAAATTACTGACACGAGTATCAGCTCCCAGCTAAGGCTGCTGGTTGGAGAGGGAGAGTGAGCTGCAGAAAGCAGCAGGTAGCTGTAACCTGTAACCCCTGCTTGGCATGGCTGTAGTGTGAAGACATAAAAGCGCGCAGGTTCTGAGAAGGCCGTGAGCAGCAGAGGTGGATGCCATTACACTGCCCTGTGTACCGTGACCGAACAAACTTAGCCATGCTCAGGTCACGGCGGGTGCCTTTGCCTCTTTCCCAGGAGCACCGAGCGTCTGTGTCCTACTGGGGCGCTCGTTCCTGTCACTGTGAGCATAGATTGGTCACCCCGTGGAGGAGGAAGGTCTCGTCGTCATCTCCTGTTGACAGGCTGTGAGGGTGATGAGATGCTGAAAGCAGATTGTGCGAGGAAGGGTGTTGGTCACTGGTGGCTGATCTCCGGGGATGGGGTGTTAGGTGGCTGCGTCTGCCTGCCTGGACGCCTGGCAGAGTCTGCCCGGGGTGAGGTTCTGGTGGTTTGGGGGTGTCTTGAAGGATCCTTCAGACTTGATGGGCTTCCTCAAGAGCTACCATTTGTGGAGACCCTTCCTGTCTGCCAGCCACCGAGTATCTGGGGGGTGGGCTACCCTGTCACTGTGAGGGCAGCTCACCCCTCCTCCTCCTCACTGAGCATGGGAATAGCGGTTGTGTCACGGTGCCTTCCGTGCCATCCCTTCTGGATCTCGCTCAAGTCCTGGTGGGTCCCTGCATCGTTGGGAAGACTCATGGTGTATTTATAGTGTAGGAACTGATATTTTCGTCCCTCTTCTTGGCCTCGGTTGTAACTAACCTGTGCTGGAGAGAGGGCGAACATGCGGTGCAGTGTAGCTGTTTCCCTGAAATAAGGCAGTTGAGGTGTCACCACGTGGGAAGAAGAGGTGCCACCCTCCACCGTGCTGGACACAGAGCACCAAGATACTTTTAGTCCATTTTTTTCCCAGGTTCTGTCTTTGCCCTGTAAAACCCCAATAACTGACAACAGTCCCCGTCTCTCCCTTAAGTGCCCCGGAGCAGTGTTTTTTCCCACGTGGATTTCCCTGGTAGGCTGTGGAGCAACAGCTGCCCTTGGTTTGTGCTCCAGTGCTGACGCAGGGTTCATGCGGGGGGGAGCTTGTTTGTGCCGTGGGGTGATGGTTTCCCTACCGAGCCCCCTG
>NW_010226074.1:82834-87072 GCF_000690775.1 Eurypyga helias
CCTGGTAGCCCCTCCCTGTGCCCGCTTGCTGCGTCGCTCCGGGGTGAACAAACCCTGCGAGTGCACCGAGTGGGTTGTCCTAGAGATAGGACCGATCCGTAAGACTGCTGCTAGCACAGCTACTGCATGGTGCTCACCCAGATGTTAAACATCTGGTCTTGTGACAGATGATGTGTTTTGAGCATGTTCGTGGTAGTTCTTTATTTCTACAAAGTTCATCGGTGAACAGGAAGACCATGCACTTTGCCTTTGATATTTGGTCTCTGACCCTCCATTGCACCCCCTCGCTTGAGATTGCAGTGCCTTTGGGGTTTTGCACAAGAGAAAAATGCCATGTCCTGCCCCGAGGCCGTGCAGGTCCGTGTAACTTGCCCTTTCCCTGGGAAAGGCTGCCCGCCGGGTGTGGGGCTGTCACTCGGAAGCCCCCAGGTGAGGTCAGGGTGACAGGAAGTGTGCAAGTGGGCCTGGCCCCTCTGGTGCTTCATGTTCGGAGTCCTGGTCTCCTGCTCACGCACAGAAACTGAGCCCAGGAGGGAGAGGGACTTGGAGCGGTCACAGAAAGCGCCGGCAGCAGAGAACTGAACCTCCTGCGTCGGGTCCCACGCCTGTACTGGGAGCCTGTCCACTCAGCGTGGATCTGGCAGGCGACTGGAAGAGGCTCTCATGTCTCACTTGGAGACACGTGAGACCTTATTAATGGTGTGTGCGTGTTGGATTTGGGCACCCGACACAAGCTCTGTCCTTCTCTGTCACCATTCTTGCTTTTAGCAAGGGACTGGGACGGGAGCGTGGCGTTTACGGCTGCTCTGGTAGGGATCCCCCGCGCTCAGCCCGCGGCAGTGTGGCTGATGCTCCCGGGGACTCTCGGAGTACTGAGGAGGGGAGCGGGCCTGGCTTTGGCTGCTAAAGAAACCCGCAGGGCGTGTGGGGACAGTTGGATTGGTGGTTGGGCTTCTCAGACGGGCAGGGATGGAGGCGTGTGAGGACACAAGCTGTTAGGAGGGAAAATCAAAGGTGAGTCTTGGAAAGTGCTGGATACAAACACGTTTCCGGGGCTGCAGCAGTTTGCCCCGGAGAGATGAGCCTGCTGGCAGCTCTCTGGGGACGGCGCTTGGCTTTGGTGTTCCCCCACCCCGTGTGCCTGCTGCAGGGTGCTCGGCATCTGCTCACAGCGTCGAGGCGCAGGAACCGGAGAGGAGCCCGGCAGTAAGGCCTGGCTCGGGGTGGCGGTAAGACGCAGGTATCTCGCTTCACGCATGTGCGCGCCGCTTCTGCTGCTGCTGAGCCGGCAGCTCCGGCTGGTGACGGTAGCTCCGGCTGGAGGGAGCTGTGTTTGCCTTGGTTCCAGCGCCGTGAAGGCAAAACCACAAGAACTCGGGACAAAATGCTCACGTTCAGCACACGCTGCCCTTTCTGGGAGGCTGAGCTGAAAGCATGTTTTAATCAGAGGAGCGGGATTAACAAAGCACATATCCAGAAGCCATCCAGGACTCTGTCCAGGTCTTCAAAGTCACTGAGATCGTAAACAAATTAGACCATTTCCTCTGTACTTGGCTATCAAAAATAAGCTCTGTGCCCTGCTTTAAAAAAGAGCTGCAATAATTTTTTTCAGCAGTGAGACGCACGGGGGACAGGATAGACCTTTCTGGGACCTGTTAGAGATCACCTGAGCTAACGCCTTTCCCCGGCTCAGATGCGAGGGGTACACCCAGCTCTTTTTGGCTTTGGAGAGAAAGACATTCTTGGGAAGCATGATGGTGATGTCCTCCTGGGTGTTCTCTTGCCAGGTGGGAATGGCCGTAGGGTTGGTGCTGACCCTGGCGGTGTTGGCACAGTCTGGGAGGTGGTAGCTGGGGTGTAGTTCTTGCGTGTGCTGTTTCTGCACTTGCCAAAGCAGCCTGCAACCGGGACATACGAGGTGCTGCGTATGTCCGGTCTGTGCCTAAACCATCAGCTTCCCAGTGCCACGTTGCCCCAGCCCCGCATGGTTCCTTTCCCTGTTGTTTTCACTGCGTTTACCACCACATTCTGTATTTCCTCCTGACCTGTCCTCTGGTAGCCAAACCACGGGATTTGTAGAAGAGCTCCCCTGGAAATGGCACTTGCTGGAAAAGCCTCTGGATGGGGCGGGAGTCTCCAGCTCTGCTGGTTGGTTTTGCAGGAGGGGTTGGGAAGGGATGTGCACAGGGTGTTTCTGGGGAGCCCTCGTTCTTGTGTGCTCGTACCAGGGACCCGAGGTGGCACCTCTGATGCAGCGCCCAGACGTACCCTGCGTGTGCGGGAGCACTAGTCACGGCTGCTCTGGCATTCCCCAGGGCGGGTCGGCCAGCCGGAGCGTGCTGGTGTCACTGCCTGCCCTCACGGGCACAGCCCTCAGGCTGGGGGCTTATTTCATAGAATCACAGAATGGTTTGGGTTGGAAGGGACCTTAAAGACCATCCAGTTCCAACCCCCTGCCATGGGCAGGGACACCTTCCACTAGACCAGGTTGCTCCACGCCTCATCCAGCCTGGCCTTGAACACTTCCAGGGAGGGGGCCTCCAGAGCTTCTCTGGGCAACCTCTTCCAGTGCTTCACTACCCCCTCCAGGAAGAACTTCTTCCTGACATCTAATCTAAACCTCCCCACTTTCAATTTAAACCCATTATCCCGTGTCCTATCACTACAGGCCCTTGTAAAAAGTCCCCCCCAGCTTCCTTGTAGCTCCTTCAGGTACTGGAAGGTGCTATAAGGTCTCCTCGGAGCCTCCTCTTCTCCAGGCTGAACCAGCCCAACTCTCTCAGCCTGTCCCCATAGCAGAGGGGCTCCAGCCCTCTGAGCATCTTCGCGGCCTCCTCTGGACTCACTCCAACTGGTCTATATCCTTCTGATGTTGGGGGTTCCACAGCTGGATGCAGCACTCCAGGTGGGGTAGTCTCTGCTGTTGCCTGCTGAGCCAGAGTCAAACCTGGCAGCTGTCTCTGAAAACCCCGAAGCTTTCATGGCTGTCAAAAGGACTCCCCAAAACTAGGCTGGAACCCTGTCGTGTTCCCAAGTCTGCAGGCAGCCTTGAACAGCTCCGGGGATGGTGGGAGCTGCCCTCTCGCTGTGCTGAGTCCTGTCAGTGGGTTTGTATGGACAGCCAAGGTGAGTGTTGGGGTGTTGGCCCTCCTGTTCTGTTGATGCAGGGCTCCCGGCCGGAGAGCCAAGCGTGGTGGAGCCCGTTAGTGTCCATTCTTCTGCTCGCTCTCCTCCCACATGGTGCTGGCTGCCCGTGGGAGGCGAGGAGGGCTCCAGGTGCGTAAAGCTGGGGCTGGCGCTGCCGAGATGTGCTGCTGCCATCTCTTACTGGGCCAGGGAGGGCCTGGGACAAGGTCTTGGGTGCCCCTGGTCCACCTAGAGGCACCGTGCCAGAGCCAGAGGCCCTGGAGATACCTCTGTGCCTTGCCTCAAGGAGCCCAAGCTGCTTGCTCTGGCTGTTCTGGTGGCCTCTTTCCCAGCCCCGATAACTGCTGTGTCGGTTCAGCTGGGCCCTGGCGCTGGATGCAGCTCGTTTTCCTCCCCAAGCTTTTTTTTTTCCCCCCATCCCAGTGCAACATTCCCAGTGGTTTCAGCAGGGAGCTGTGGAATGTCTCCCGCTCCCGCCAGGGCCCACCTGAACAAGCCGGGCATTGAAGGGAAGGCTCAGCCCAGCCACACACAGACAGGGAGGGCTCTGGGTTTGGTCCCTGACCCCACAGTGGGAGGAAATAACCGGAGGTGGACGGTGACATCAAACGGACCCCAGCCCGGCTTTCATCTCCCCGGCACGGCATGGAGTGGGGCAGAGGGAAGCCGAGGGTCTGGGGCTCTGATTGTGGGGAGCCGTGTCCTCTGCGGTGCCAGTGCCGCCCCCGGGATGCTGGGGATTTGGGCAGCGTAGGCGGCCGTGGCCTCTGCCTGTTGCAGGAATGTGACAGCCCCTCCCAGCCCAGTCCCATGGGCATCCAGGAGCAGACTGGCTGTGGATGTTCATGCAGGGCGTGCTGCACAGTTGTGTGGCTGCGGGGAGCTCCCTGTTGTCCCGTGTGCATGGGCATTGCCTTCAGGTGTTCCGGGTGTTGGTGTTGGGCAGAGGTGGTGCCTTCCTGGGGGAGGGCTGTGTCCCACTGGATTTCTCAGCCCTCAGGTCACCCTCCATCCATCCCAGGGCTCTTGGAAGCTGGAACCCAGGGACCTGCTGTCACTAGCAGCTTGTCTGGGGCCACCCATGCCCACCA
>NW_010226074.1:87189-114406 GCF_000690775.1 Eurypyga helias
CACTGCCTTCCCGCCGTACACCTCCGAGCTGGAGCCTGAGGACACCACCCACCTGCACCGGCTGGATGCCGGGGACGGTAGGTGCCTGCATGACGGGCTGCCCCCGGTCAATCCCACATCAGCCTGAGACATCCTCGCTCTGGATTTGCTCTTTACGGCTCTGTCACCTCCCAGGAGGTGTTGGAGGCTGTTGGGGTGGGGGAAGAGCACCTGTATCGTCTGCTCAGGGAAACTTCCCTGCTAACAAGCCCCCACTGCAGAGTGCTCACCAGCCCCAGAGCACCTGCCAGGGCCTTTCTGCCTGCCCCGGCTCTGACCCGTCATGGCAGATGCCTCGGCAGACGCCTGCAGAACGTGCCCTGAGTGTAGGCAGGGCTCTCCGGGGGCTAAAGCTCCTTAAACAGGGAGCGTGAGTGCCTGTCCTGGCCTCTGAAATACAGCAGTGCCTGCTGTGATGCCGTTCCGGAGCAAGCAGAGCAACTCTGGTTGCGGGTGTTACCAGGAGAGTGGAGCGCCAGGACCTGCTTGGCGGCAGCTGTCCCGGTCACCCGGACCCGGCTGAGGGGACAGCGGCTGGCTCCAGCCCCTGCCCAAGGGCTCGATGCCACGGGGGCACAGGAGCCCTCAGCTGCGTGGGGACGTGGGGACAGGGCCCCCACGGCCAGCGCAGGGAGCTCTGGGGCAGGAGCGTGGCCCGATGGCTGGGGCGGTGCTGGGTGTGGGGGTGACCCCTGTGGCCGTTCCCGTCTGGGACCCACCAACTCTGCTGACCTCACGCCACCTTGTTCTCTGTCCCTGCAGGCTCGCTGGGGCCCGGAGCTATCGGTGCCATTGTCATCGCCTCCCTCCTGGGTACATCTGTGCTTGTGGCCTTGGTTGTCATCACGCTGAGGAAGTTCTCTGCCTCCTGAACTCAATAAAAGATTTTTCCGTAACCCATCTGGCCCGTCTCCTGCCCTCAACTGCTCCAGCTCCCCGTTCGCCCTGGGGAGAATCCCAGCTGTGGCCAAGGGCGCTCCAGCCTCTGTGCTGGGCAGCAGAGCCGCACCCCAAAGTGCTCTTTGCTCTTAGCCAAGGTCTCCTGGGGGCAGGTAGGCAGGCCTGGCTGGGGCAGGCAGCGTCACCCCCCAGTCAGGAGGGACCTGTGACAGTGTGAGTGTCTTTGGGCTGGCAGCAGCCCCCTGGGTGTAGCCTGGGTGGCGGTAATGGTGTTGGGTACCACCTTGCACAGCTTTCCTTGGGAAGGAAGGACCCCGATGCTTCCCTGGTCTTGCCCCAACCCATATAGCCCCACTTCTACCCCCTGTGTTTGGGCCAGTTGCCTACCACCAGTCGCACTGGAAGGGACTGGGGAGGAGGTGAACAGTCGCTGTGGGGGAGGAAGAAGATGCACGCGTGTTGCTTTGGCGCTGGCTCGCTCAGCTATATTTCATCACACGGAAAAACGAGACAACGAGAAGTTCCCCTCAGTTTGCTGAGGCAGCCCGGCTGGGGGGCTCCATTGTCCTTGTGGGCCCCAGGCCTGGCCCTGTACAACACGTGAGACCACTGAAACGGAGGCGTGCAGGGCTGGGTCTGAGGAAGTAACACTGGATGCCACTTGGTGCCTGAAAACGGCACGGCCTGTGACGAGGGTTCGGAGTCCTAAAAGTCACGACAGAGCAAGAGGGGCCGGAGCGAGTTGGTGATGGGTCGTAGGACAGTGCACGGCAGCCCTGAGCCCCTCTTCCCCCCATGGAAATGCAGTGAGGAACCAGTGTGCTCACACTGGATCAGCCCCTCCGCTACTGGGATGGCCGTTTCTGATGGGTGGGGGAGCGTTTCTGTGCCGTGAGAAACATCCCGGCAGGCGTGTGGGGCTGTAGAGGCTGGGCTGGGCTGGGCCGGCTGCGAATCTGCAGGATCTGGATGCGACGATCTCTCAGGTAATTTTAAGGATTTCCTAGAGCTGGAGCTCTTCTGGGATTTGGGAATTTGTGGTGCTGCAAGGTCTGGACCCTGGGCAGGAGGTTTGGCTGTATTTAGAAAGCTGACTGGGGGCGTCCCATTAAACGAGGCTGATGCAGCAGCCTGGAGGCTGCGATCCCTTTCTGGCCCCCAGCTCTGGGTTGGGTGCTGGCAGGTGGCAGGGACCCTCTCCCTGGGGTGCTGCGGGTGACCAGGGCAGGACTGTGGTGACATACAGACCACACCCCAGCCCTCCCTTGGGGGGTCTGGCCCCCCACTACACACCCCACATGTAACTGGGGCCCTGCGTGGCCCAAAGACCAGCTCCAGGGGTCTCCATGGCTCCCCACGCTGCCACCAGCGTGGCCGTGCTCCTCCGCCCCTGGCTGGCGAGCGGCTCCGTCGGCAGGCGACTGCTCTCCATCCCCTTTTCGAGCACAACTGTGGCACAGTTGGAGCGTACAGCAACGCGGGCCATGGCGCCTGGAAGACTCTTTTGCGGTGTTGTGGAAGGATGCCAAATAACTGATTTCTCCGATGGACACTGGCCGCAGCTCGGGAACGGCCTGTGGCTAAGAAGCCCTCGGCTGTGGCCACGCGTGGGGCTGTTTGGAGCGAGGCGGTTGAACAACAGGCAGATGCTGCGGGTCCATCCCCTGGCTGGCCTCAGCGCTGTGCCCTGGGCTTCATGCGATGCTCAGTGCCGCAGCTGGAAGGAGCGGTGGTCCGTCTGTGCTGCGACGGGGGATTTGCGTATATACACAGAGGTGAGCCTGTACAGGGAGGCTGCGTGTGCAGCTGGGTGCTGTGGGTTACAACATGCAGGCAGCTACTGCGGGCCAACGGCTCCTGGGGCAATGTCACTCGCCTGCTCCGTGGCCACTTGGCCCTGCCAGTGCTCCCGGGGTAGGTGGTGGTGTGCGGGGAGGCGCTGGCACAGCCACCCTGCTCTGCGTCTCAGCAGCAGTGAGTAGCAGGGACCGTGAGTGTTGGATCAGCCCAGCAAGGCCACGGTGCCAAGAGTAGCAGGGGCCGTGAGTGTGGGATCAGCCTGGCAAGGCCACGGTGCCAGGCTTCTGCAGCGACTCTGCGGAGGGACGGAGGCTGTGGAAGCGGAGGTGAGCCATGGGGCAGAGCCAAGATGTGCCTTGACGCCATCAGGCAGGCAGACAGCGGTCAGGGCTGGCGAGGCTGGGCTGCTGGTGGAGTGGACAGGCTATGGAGAATTTTGGAGCCTTTGACCGCAAGTGGGCCGAGGGTCTGCCGGCGGGATGGGCCCAGTGGCTTCACAGCAGTGCTGGGTAGGTTGGAGTTCCCGGGGCTTGTCCCAGCCTGGTGCCACCGGGCTGCGTGAGCGGCGGCAAGAGAGGTCCTCTGCATCTTAGGGGGTAGGGACTGAGATGGTTTTAGGGGCCCCCAAACTCCCACGGTAGCGATGAGCTTAGGTGCTCCAAGTGGGTGACATTAATAGCTCGGTTATGCCTGCGGCCACGTGCCTTTCCGGCTCACGTGCGGGGAGGGAGGGGTCAGCTGGTGGCCTTCGGGCTGTGTCTGTTTGGCTCGCGTTCTTTGGGGCTTTAAGAACACCTGCGAAGGGGTGGTTTTAGCCGGTTCGAAGCCCTGATCTCCAGGGAAGGATAGGTGCTGCAGGAAGCGTGGCGGGGAGCCCAGGAACTACAGTCTGTCTGTTTGGGGGTGCGTGTGCCTGGTCTGGGACACCAGGTCCTGCATGGCGGCCCGTGGCACCACCACTGCACCCTCCCAGCTGGCAGCCCGTCCTCGGCCCCTCTCCCAGAGGCGCTCCAGATGCTCGGGGATGCCAGCGGTCATTGGCGGTTTCTGCTGCCCAGTTTCCTCCGCTGACTGTCATCTGACTTGTGTACCCGGAAACACTCCTTCAAGTTCTGGGCTCGGATTTTGGGGTTCAGGATCTCCTCCCCCATAGAACTGGGGAACCAGCCCCTCTCCTGGTCATGAAGACGCTCCCCAAATATCCAGCCTGAGCAGAGACAGAGACAGGCATAAATGGGGAAGGACTGGCCCTTGCTCCTGCGCTGGGACAGTTGTGCTGGGAAGAGCCTACGGAGCTGGCAGCGCGTTCTGGAAGCTGCTCAGAGGCCTGTGCTGGAGCGGACCCAATTTGTAAATCTAGCCGAGGACGCCCGCTCGCCTGAGCAGCACTGTGTATGGAGTGGCTTAAGGGGTGCCAGCAGAAAGCAGGCACTGCTGCCAGCGAGTGCTCTCTGCTGCCCCTGACGCCACAGGAGCGGTCCGCTGCAGAGATCCAACGTGACTGAGTTTGCCAGCTATGAGTGCCCCAGAGACCAGGACTGGGCAGCTGTGGAAGCATTATCAAGCTCAGAACAACTCTAGGTTACATCTGGGGTGGCTGTGCCAGCCCCACCATGGCCCGCAGCCAGTGCCAGGGTAGCTGTGTCAGCATTGCCACAGCTTGGGGCAGCCTGGATTTGCTGAGTTCTAGGAGAAGGCAGTAGTGCTCTTGGCTGTGATGCCACTGCCAGGGTCTGTCCTGGCCAGAGGACCCCCCTGTCTGCCTGACTCCCTGGAGTGTTGCCCACCTCCCTAGAGTGCTGCCCACCCTCACACAGGAACTCCTAGCCCAGCCCCATCCCGTCCCCCCTTACCATCGTCTGTCTTGTCCAGGATGTTGAGGACGTCAGCCAGTTCTAAGGACAGCTCATCCGGCTGCTGGGCCACGTACGGGTGGACACACTGGATCTGCGGGCAGTCTGCCGGGCAACAGGGTGAGAGTGAGGGATGGACCATGACGGAGCCCGCTGCAGGATGGCACGGCTCAGGTGAGTGTACACTGAGCTCCCGTCTGGTAAGAAACCCTGCAGAGGCCAAGGGGTGCCCTAGCCGCAAGGATCTGGGAAACATCCCTGGGGGAAGGGAGCTGGGTGCACCCCGCCGCCACAGTGTCGCTCCGTGAGCAGCCTGGGTGGGAGGGAGAGTGCTGGGGCAGCCCAGCCCCGTCTGGAGGAGACCGAGGCGAGGGCCAGGCCCAGAGACAGATGGGTATTGATGGTGGAAACAGAAGGGAGCCCTGGGAGAGGGTTTGGCAGAGGCCCCAGGCCTGGGGTTGGACTGAGATCAGGGTGGAAAAAGGTTCCCTGGGGTAGCGACGAAGAGCTCCTGGCTCACATGCTGTGTCTCTTACCAACAAGTCTGGATGTAAATGAGACGAACTTGGTTCTCCGGTTTGGGGCCAGTGAAATCATCCAGCGCTTCATTTCACTCCTGGATAGGGAGGACAAAACAGGGCTGTGAGCAAGAGACAGTTGTAGGGACCCCAGCTCTCCTGCCCAGCAAGCCCTGGGCTCCTAATGCCTCCTCTCATGGCCCTTTCCTGCCTGTTCTTCCCCCCCTGGGTCCTGGACTCACTGGGGATGCTGAGCCCCCCTCTTGCACACACCAGTTGGGATATCCCAGGTGCCCCAGTGCCCTGGACCCTGCTGCACAGGCCTGGCTTGCTGCAGGGCCCCCAGGCTGGCTGTCCCCACGAGCAGCAGGATCCCCCTTGGACACCTTGCTGCTCCCCAGAGAGGCAGCAGCAGTGTGGGGGCCTGGCACCCTCCGAGCTCTAACCAGCAAAGGCAGCTCCTGGCTCAGCTGGGTCAATAGGACAAGTTTTTCCTGGAGAAAAGCAGTTAGAGGAACCATTTATTCCCTTAGCTGCTGTGTGGGAACATTGAAAGGGCAGAGCTGATGAATTCACTCACATCCGAGCGCTGTGGCGCACCAAGGGTACCGCTCGCTTGGCAGCGGATGAGACGAGACCCGCCTGAGCGTCGCCAGATCCAGCATGATGCTGAAACCCGGGCCTGTGGCAGGAGGGTGAAGGTTTCACAGGCACTGGAGAAGCCCCAGGCCCGGTGCTGCCTCGAGGGTTCCCTTAGCCCGACTTGGAAACGGGGCAGTTCATCTTCACAGGCTCCCGCTCCTGCCTGGAGCAGCAGCGACGCGTGCTCCCGGTCCCGAGGGAGCCAGAACTTTCCACCTGCTCAGATGGTAGTTTTAAAGCCTGAACTTGACACACATCTAAAGCCACTGGAGTGCCTTCTGGGAGGAGAGAGGTCTAAAAGCGAGACGTGAAGGACGAGTGCTGGCAGGCTGACCTGCAGGGCTGGGAATACCTTATGCGTCAGGGCTGAAGCACGATGCTGAGGAGGAGTGAAATGCCCTGCAGCTGCAGGCTGAGTGCAGTCCCGCTTGCCGCCAGGACCCTGCGCACAGAGGGGTTGGCACACAGAGATCAAACCAGGGCTCTTACCGTGCTGGTGGCCCTAACTGCAGGCTGGCCTTGCACACAGTTCCTTCTAGAGCTCTTTGGATCCTGCCCACAGCCTCCAGCTCCCCTCGGCCCGTGAGGGACCCACCTGAGCTCCAGTCCAGCCCCTGCGACCAGCTATGCCCAACTGCACTGCCAGCTCCTGGCAGAGCCCACCCAGGGTGTTAGCTGCAAGCTGCCACCAAGCAGGTCATCGCTTCGGAGCTAGGAAGTGCCGCAAGAGCAGTGCAACAGATGCACCAGCCTGTTTGGCACCCCATTCTCTCTTCTGCTTCCTCAGTTTTTCAGTCTGAGCCTGGTACTGCCCCAGTCGTCCCTGCAGCTCTGGAAAAGCAGTTGCTGCATCACGTCTCAGCGCACAAGAGCTGCTGGCAAGCCGAGTGCTGGATGCACGCTCACTGTGGCCATCTAGAAGATGGGACAGGATGCAGAAACGCAGAGCTGTGCTTGCCTCCCCTGAGCGGAGGCGAACCCTGGCCTGGTTTATCGTTCCCTGCACAGCTCAGTCTCACCGACGTCAGATGTGCGCTTGCCCTGCATAACGTGACTGACATCTCTATTTTCAGTACAGCAAAGCTGCAGTCACGTTCCTGGGGAGAAGGTGCAAGTTGCTGGCTGTGCCTGGGGGCTTGTCTTCCTGATCCCAGAGCTGGGAGAAGAGGGGGTCAGAGTGCAGCCCCTGGGCCTGCATCAGGACAGGTCCCAGCTGGGGCTGGTGTTCTTCAAGGGATATGGAGGTTGAGCACTGGCCTGACAGCAAAGGAACATCAAGCTGGGGGTGTCCATCACCTGGAGTAGCTGTTTAGCTGGTGGTACACGTACACCTGTAATAGCACAGACACGGTGCCTAGAAAACATGGGCTGCTAAGGCTTGGGTCAACGAGGAAGCTGTGCCCTGAGCTCCAAAACAATCAGGTCTGTGTTAGCACAGCTGAATCATTTGCCCAGCCTGAGCTTGCTGGAGCCTGAAGTGAAAAATCGGTGAGCCAAAAAAACCTGTATCCAAGGAGACAAGGAGGCTTGGTGCAGCAGAAAGGCTGCATAAGACCGGCTGTGGAAGGTGCCAAGGAACTGGCCTCTTCTCCCACCCTTTGCCTACAAGCAGGAGCCACTTTGCTTCACAGGGCTGGTCAGGCATCACCTTGATCTTTATGAGCCAGCTGAGCTGCTGGGGCGTGCACAGCGTACATCCTCCTTCTTTTACTTTCTGAATATGCTGCAGGCTGTAAATGCTTGGCTCCTGTGCCGGGGCTGATTTCTGACCTCTCTGTTGCAGAATGCAGACTTCTCTCCTGTCCATCCTCCACCCTGGCTGCTACAAACACACCGTACAGGAGAGGAACCTGCCTCCTTCACTAGCGCCTTTCAGTCGGAGAGGACAAAAGCAGCCTCAGGAGAGCGATGCTGGGCAGAGCAGTTTGTGGGGCCAGCTCAGCTGCCTGCCTGACCCTGGTAAGCCTGGAGACCTGATCCCCAGCACCCAAGGGTGCTGCCCTTGCATGGGTGTAGAGAGGGAGCACTGCCGAGCGATGGCAGGGCGAGCCGTGTACTCACTGGGACGACGCCTTCAGCATGTAGCTGGCCTCCCGGTCATCGGCATTCTCCAGCAGCCTCAAGATGAAGACGTTGGCCAAACTCTGCCCCTGATCTTCTAACTCTTCTACCCGAAGAAGTCCCCGGGGAGCAGAGTCAAACACTTGGTACTTGTCCCTGGGAGAGGTGAGAGAGGAGATTAGGAAAAACTGCCGTTATTCCAGGAGACTTTGGCTTCAGCCACCCAGAACTGGACTGAGGACACAGACCAGGAACTGCTGCATGGCAGGAGGAAAGAAAATGTCCTGCTGTGGGAAGGGATGAGTGGGTGGCTATGAAAACCCACCGCAAAGCAAGAAAACCCTCTCTTTGCTTTGCCTTAGGCATCCCACTTGGCCTAGCACAAGTTGCTTACTCTGTCTGAGCTCCACACAGACGGTGCTCCCTCAAAGGGGACTGTGAGGTTTAATTCATTCCTATTTGTAAAATGCCTCTGTGTTTTCTGGATACAAGCTGCCGCAGAAGCAAAATATTTCCAGGCGTACAGACACTGCGGCGACATGTTTATTAGAAACGTTGGACTGGCGAGATGCTCCTTACCGGTGAGTCCAGTTAATGCCACAAAGAACACGCTGTTCTCTGCTACCGGTCTGTGCTGCTGTGTTTCACTAGTGTCTTGTTGCGCAAGACCTAGTCCTAAGCAGGGTGACGTTCTCCTCCTCCTGAGGCAGGTTATACCACGTCAACCACTAGCTTCGGGCCTAAATTTATATCCCTCCCTGCTGCTCAAATTTTCTAGCCCACCTTCTTGGAAGTTTAACTGAGCTGTTCTTCAGGCAGCGATGAGTCAAAAATCATTTCTTGACAGGAAGACAGGCCTCCTGGGTCAGCCCACCAGTTGATGTAACTCACTGCCACTCTGCACAAACTGATGGGTACATGCTTGCTTACTCTGCTGGGATACCTGGCCTGGAATGTGTTTGCCATAAATTTTCAGCTGGAGTGAGCTGTGCCACCCATGACAAGTCATCTGCGCTCAGTGTCGGGGTGACTGCTGGAGGGAGGTGCTACAGGCCAGGCCAGGATGCTCTCCCCGTGCTTGGGGGACAGGATGGGGACACAGCATCGCAGCTCGAATAAACCCAGGGGTAAATCAGACTGACGAAGGGCCCTGCATGCTGCCCAAATTTTGCACTCACCCAGGAATTTGCCGGCAAATTACCAGCAGATCATTGAAAAGGAACAGGTAGATTTCCCTGAAGAGTTTCTTGGTGCGAAGTGTCCGCGATGTCTTCGGACCATTCATTTGCTGCAGTTCCCCCTGCTTCAGCAGCCAGCGGGAGTGAGAGATGATGGGCACAGACTAGAAGTGAGAAAAAGATGGCAAAGATCAGGAGAGCAGTAAAACCCCCTGGGCTTATGCAGTCAAGATGCTGAAAGAGCTGCAGAAGGAAGGGTGGTGAGCTCCCGTCACCACAGCTTGCGCTGCAGAGGATGGAGCAGAGCTGCACGGAGAGGTCAGTGTGCTCTGCCATGTACGCCGCAGCCCGGCATAGAGCATAACAGAGCTCAGAGGGGGACATGGCAGGGGCCTAAGGATGAACAAACACTGGAGGACAGCGATGCTGAAGTGCCAAGTGCACTTAAACACCAGGCTATGTTCTGCACAGCCTGATCTGGCTCTGGGAGAACCCATGTCTCATCACTTGGGCTGAGCCTTTCTGGCCAGGGAGACGGAGTTTCAAAAATGTGTATTTGGCCTTTTGGCTACAAAAAAACCCAGGTTAAATGGTTTCTCACTGGTTGGGTGTGTCCCAGCCAGGAGGAGATACTGTGCACGCAGCCACAACAGCACTTCTGCTGGAGCTTTACTGCACATTTGTGTAAAACACAAGAAGCCCGGAACAAAGCCCATGTTATATTAGAACACTACGGTTCCGGTCAAATGACTAAAATGTTGGAAAATATCTGTGTAACTGCTACTCTTTCCTCCTTCACTCCTCCCTGTGTTCATCACATGCACGGTGGCACAGCCTTTCTTTCCACACGCTTCCACTCTTTTCCTGACAGGAGCTCTGCCTGCTCCAGTGTCCAAGGCAGACCTGCTCCAGGGATGAACCAGCTCCTGCCTGTCATCACAGCCTCAGCTTTACAAGCGATGAAGGCAGCCTTGTAGCTACCCCAACCCAGTGGTGTCCTTTGAGCTGTGGTCTAGTCCTGACGCACTGGAAAGCGCTCAAATTCTTGGGTGACGGGTGTGGCTTTCCAAACAAATGTCCCAATTTTTTTTTTCTTTGGTGGTTCAGGTATGAAAAAAGTTGCTGGGAAGCTAAATATACTTAGAGTTTGTGAAGCAGAAATATCTGAGAAGCATCTCCATAGCACTCAAAAAAAGAACTGGCAACTTTATACTCAGCATTGGAGTTTCACAGCATATATTAAATGACCTGGTGAAACACCCCTAAATATTGATTCAGTCATTCCCTGAGTGGAGCCAAAACAGATCATCAGCAAGTAATTAAAGACTGTACATAATGCATAAATGCGGGGATGAATGAAAATGGTGGGACACTCTTCACTTTGGTATTTTCCAGCTTTAAAATGTTTGTTTTGCAGCTTTCATCTTCCTTTAATGTCATTTGTAATGTAAAATAATAGCCAAAAGCTGACCTGCATTTTGGAGAGGTGAGAGGGAAGAGCCAGAACTGAGCGCTGGAGCAGGAGCCACCCACTGCGCATGGGTGGTTTGATGCCAGCGTGTCACATCTGTACACGCGTAACACGCTGGCCTCAGAGCTACGCCTGGCCTCTGCAGCACGTGTGCATGGAGACCACATGCACGGGTGCAGTGCTCGCAGCAGCATCCCCTTCACAGGCTTTGGAGGGGGACAGTGGGGACCAGGCCACCCCTAATGCTCACTAGAAGGAGTGCAAATATGTTATTACTGCCACATGTGTGCACACAACATCTGGATGTTGTCGGTTCCCTGTCTGCAAAGGGTTACCAGTCTATGCTTGTACCTTGATCTTGAATTCCAGTTTCTTCTGGATGCTGATCATCTGCTCTGTTCGGCTCATCTTCCTGACACCTTCATTGCATGCCTTCACCACCTGGGAAAAAGGGAGTAGAAAGGTTTGCCTCTACTGGCCTGAAGCAGGTAAGTGATGATGGAGAGCGCACGAAGGCCTGACCGTCACGGGTAAGTGCCCTGCTGTGAGAGAAATTGATGAAGCCAAGCTCTCCTGTCAGCACCTTATTCACATGAAAAATAGAAGGGGGGGGAAAAAACAATTAAAAAAAAAGACAAAAAAAAGCCCCAAACCCACAAGCCCCACCCTCCCAACACCCAGAAGATGTTATAGCTGAAAGCTGACTATCAGAGCACACGTTAGATGGCTGCATTCAGTTCCTGAACCAGACAATATTAAGCAATACTCCTGGTTGCACAGCAAAGGGAACAGCTCATTTTCCGGAGTCTGACACACCATGCATCTTATCTTCCTTGTCCCAAATGCTTGAAATGAGGTACACGCACAGTATCATCTTCAAGAAGAGAATGAAGCCTAAGACCTTAATGTCAAAGATGCAAATGCTGCAGTTCTGCCAAGGAGTGCCAATGTCAAGGCTATGAAATAGCCCAGGAAAGAGACGTTCATCATACAGAGCCCAGCTGTGTTCTGAGTACAAATTTTCAACTGAAAAACCACAACCAACGTGCAGGCTCTACCCTATTACAGGGACCTTAACCTAGATGCCACTGCCAGTTTCATAAGGAGCAACTGTCTTGGGAACTGGCTAGGTAGAAGAATTACGTTGGAGAACAAGATCCACTTTGTGCTCTGTTTCTGTGACTCAAAATCCACCAGAACATCAGCAACTGAAATGGTGAGCAGCTCTTACCTCTCAGATAGGATACCTACAGAGAAAACAGGCACCAGATGATCTCTGTTGTGATGCCTGTACCTCGCTGGGTATTAGGCATCTAAATTTAAACACTTACAGGTAAGTAACATGCAAAGGGAATTATAAAATTGAACATGAGTCACTGACAGCTGAGCAGCATTTTTCCGTCAGCAGTTGTAGTCTGCATCCTACAGGAACAGCCTTCCTCAGGCTTTTGACCATTAGGAAAACAACTGACAACCAGATACGTCATGAGGGATTCTGCAAATACTAACTAATGCAGAACATTCTTCCTGGCCTTTATCCCTAGTGATCTCCAAAGTGTGCACTTCCTAGGCTAATGCAGGGCAAATCCAAGAGCCCATTTTGTTCCAACATTTCAATCAGAAGCTGCAACCATAACCTCAGGCTGACATTCCAGCACAGTTTTCACATTCAAATACTTATACTGATCTGCAGGATTCAGGACATGTTCCAAGCTTCTGATGGAGAAGGGTCCTAGCACTCTGTCCCAGCCCACATAGCTGCAAGCTATGTCCAGACCATTTAGATATTAGCCTGGAGGTGGGATTGCTCTGTCTGACCGTGTCGAGAACAGCCCAGATGGAAAACACCCCAGTGCCTTCCTGGTGTTTTGCACACAGCAGTAATTAGCACAACTGAACATGACACCTGCCTACCAACTTCGGGAAAGAGGGCTAAAAGCAGGCTTGTGTACTTCATTAAGAAACTGTTATTCTAGGTCAAAGGAAGAAGTGTGCTGTATTGAAGGAAACATGACACAGTTGTACACTACTGCCTGTTGCAGCTAATTACATCTCTCAGTGGGATCCATCACCTTCAGGTACCTGCACAACCGATTTGTATTCTTGAAGACCTCAAGGGAAAGCATTCTCCCTGCCCTTTCCTACAGCAGACGCATACGTGTCTGTTGTTAGCAAGGGATTCCTCGTCACTGACATCTAGGTGCTGCTAGATTAGTCCACCTTTGAGAGCAAGGAAGACTTAAGAAAAAAAAAAAAAGAAACACAGTGACAAGATTCAAAGGGACAGCTCCAGGAGCAACTGCAGTTTGTAGGTCTTTTTTGGTGGGGGTAAATGAGCGCAATGGATTAATCTTAATGGCCTTCAGTTAGCTCATTCAAACTTACTGTTTCCAGTTCTTTATGTGCATCCAGAGCAGTGGTTTCCCTGTCAGACTTCTCTTCCACTTTCTTCAAAATATTCTGCAGGGAAGGAAAGGCTGTGTTAACTCCGATCCCAATCTGACAGCACAGAAAGGTCTTTGCTGGCCTCAGAGTTATTTCTGGCCATCAGCCTAATTACACGATAGGTGACAGTACAGTGACTCTCACCTCTTAGTTCCTCTTTCTCATTAAAATCTGTTCCCATCTGACCTTACATCTAAAAGAAATATAGGAGACAGACCTCTATTTTCTTTAAAAAAAACCCACACAACAGAAAAAAAACCCCAACCCAAAACCTAAAGCTGGCCCTAACAGTATTATTGGTAATCCCAGTGGGATAAGACCATTTGGGACTGAGCTGTTTCCTCATACCTAGAAGCATGTCCTCCACGTGTTTAAACAAGCCGGCAAAGCACAGGAGGAAGATGGCTGACAGTCTGGTGAAAGCCACCATGGTGTGTTATACATACAGGGAGAATGTCCATGTCCCGCAGCTGTTCCGCGCCGTGCATCCGTGTGTTGGAGCCCTAACCCTCAGGCAGCTGGGTTAATGGGCTGTTGCTACACCTTCTAGCAGCTCAACAAAGTTCCCTCATAACTCTTCCACTGAGTAAAAGCTACGTGGCAAATTCAACACTGATTTGAGGTTGGTCACTGAGTGCCCATAGATGTTGAGAATGTCTAATTCTGTGGAAAGGCTTTATTCTGCTCTAGGGTTGATTGTGGCTGTATCTAAGCCTCATTCACGGCTGCTGTTAAGGAAAATTCCAGGAGTGATGCAGAAGACCTTTGGGAGAGAGAGAAGAGCAAAACTCTACCTGAACCAGCAGCTTGAGGCGAGTGATCCTTTGAAACGGCAGAATCAGGAAGGAAGAAAAGGACAGGCCTTTGCACTTGGGATCCAGCTCCAGCTGTGAGATCACTTCCCGGAAAGCTGGCTTGTCCTGGCTGAGAGGAGAGAGAGAAGGTGAGGGCTTTGAGTGCTACCCTGCCTGAGAGGCTGGTGTATGGCTGCTGACCCAAAAGCAGCTTGGTCCCAGAGACAGCATCTGCCTGGCCTCTCCCAGCGAGAGAGAAGAGGGGAGGAGGGGACTGAATGCTTCTAGGTGTATTTTAGTTTAAATCTAGAACTATTTATAGTGTTGGGGGAGGGAAAAAATAGACTTTTAATGTACAAGCCATGGTAGTGTTCACATGTGTTAGCACATCTAGCTCAGCAGCATACGCTGCGTGCGTAGGTGTGTGTGAATGGGGTGTGTGTCCAAGTAGATGAGTCAGAGGCATAATTACATATTTTTACACAGTTGGAACTCTGTGACAAGGTGAAATTCACACAGTCGTAAGAACAAGACAAGCCACAGAACAGCTCAAGCTTGGCTACTCCTGGCTGCTTAGCCAGCGGATGGGAATCATTCCCTGGCCTGAGAAGGCCACAGGCCATGCCCAGGCCTTCCCCGATGGCATTCAGAGCAGATGAGGGCATTGCTGGGCCATGGATGCTGCCACACAGAGCAGCCTCACAAGCCCCAGCTGTCGCAGCCAGGCAGTGCTCCCTGGCAGCTGCAGGGCCCTGAGGAAGACTTACTGCTGGAGGCCCACACGCAGAAACAGCACGGTTGCGAACAGATTGCCAACTGTGCAAACCCCGTCTTTACTGCGTGTGACTCGTGACATCCGAGAGAAGCCGTCGCAAGGGTTTCTCCCTGCTGCGGCAGGTACTCGTGTGACGGTGTGGCTCACCGGAGCCACAGCAGAGTGGACCTGCGTGCATCTGAGGGACAGCCAAAGGGCAGCTGTGACACACCTTGGGCTTCGAGCTCAGCCCAGTGCTGTGAAATTCTCGTGCCAGCTAGGAGTCTGGGGAAGGGAGTCTGTTCTTTGCAATTGGCTCCGTGTTCTCCCGCAGGTGAATAAAATGCTGCATTCTAAATTAGTATCTAGGAATGCCTCTGTCTCCAACAGGTCTTTTCAGGCTCCAGTAATCCAGCCTAATTCTCCTTCTCTTCTGAGAATCTGGCTAATTGCTCTAGGCAAACTGTTTATATTTGGCAGCTATATTGCTCACCTCTGACTGGAGGGAACCCTGCAGTACCCTCCTTTGGGAAAGAACAGTTGGCCAAGCTCAACAGAGGCCACTTCAAGTGGGTGGTTTTTTTTTGCCTCAAAAGCTGGAGAGCAGAGAAAGAAAAGGATTAGGGCTTGTTATACTCCCCTGAACCAGCTGCTGCTATGGGCAGGAAATACAGTGCAGCATGTGCAGTGTGCTGTCCTGAAAGAATCCAGGACAATGTAACGAAAGAAAAATTAATTCTCCTGCTCAACGACAAGCTTGTAGGGCACTCTTTGTTTTGAGCTGGCATAAAAGAATTACTACCAGACTAAAAGATTCGCTAAACTTGAAAAACAGTGCAAAAATATCTTGGATTATACTCTCAGGCCTAGGTAACGTTGCGTGTGTTAGCACCAGAATGCGAAGAAAATAGCTTTTTTTTCCTTTTAAGAAAATTCTGTTGCTTAAAAAAATAATTTGGAAGGTCAAATGCCTTGCTGAGAACCTTGGGAAAAGCAGTAGCTGTTCTTGTAATCAGAACTCTGTATTATTTTCTTGGCCTTTCACTCTCTTACCTGTACTTGCAGTTTAAGGATGATACACACATTTGTGTCCCCGTGTACAGCCTAAATATTTCCCACAGCTGGGAACTGCTAGCTCTGAATTTACTTGGTACGTTACCTGCGTACTATATCACCCCACCCTTATGATAAAGCCTAAAATTGTGTTTTCTTTTTATAGTGCAGTAAAAAATCAGTGAAGTGTGAAATTCTGTTTCTGTGCTATTTAGCCCTTTCTCATAAATCAAAATTACAGTAAATCCATGTCCTATTCAATCTGTGGCCTAGTCAAAAGGCTTTAGCATCAAGCATTGGAACTCACAGAAGCTGCTTGTAAGCTCTCTCCTGGTAGGTCTGGTTGGAGACGTAGGTGATGTACACAGAGAAGTGATTCACCGTATGCTGGTAGACAATATCACACACATCCGAGATCACAATATTCTCCTCCACCCGCTGCTCGAGATCCAACAGGAAGCTAGATGGGAAACACAGCACTCATATTAATTGTGACCTGTCTGTCCTAGGTAATTCCCAGAGAAGCCCTTGGGGCTCAAAGCAATCCATGTGTTCACAGGTGCTCTGAAGGCAGTGGATAACAGACTGCCCCTAGTCAGCTCCTCCACCCCTCTCCACATGAGGTCAGTTAAGCGATGCTATTCAGCTGGACAAAAATCCAGCAGCACTTGTCTTACCGCTCACTAACAGCCATGACATCCAGGACATTGGAGAAGAGGATGTGTGCCTCAGACTGGTGTAAGATCTTTTTCAGACGTTCATTCTCCATGAAGTGCGACACCAACAGATTCAGACTCTTGTAATACGAGGCTTCGGAAGTAACCAGCTCAAACATGGCCTGGGAGAGAATCCCAAAGAAGGAAATCAGCAGGTACCTTCTACTTTTATACAGACGCACATACAACTTCAGTGAGAACATCTGTGCTGCACACAGTCATGGACCTTGCGCCCACCCTCCAGTCCCAGAGCACAGGGAGAGGTAAGCCCGCAATAGCATTTGCCATGTGCTACACAACACAGTGACTTGAACGGGGAGGATTTTTTCCCTCAAACCTGGCTCCTTCTTCCTCTTTAATAAGTTGTTTGACCACAGTTCCTTCCACTGAATCTCTCCAGCAGAAATCTCTTTTTCTCACTGTCTGTAAGCAATCTGATCTTTTGCACATGCACCCATAAAAGCACTTCTAGAGTCTCTCAGTCTTGCCATGAGGGTCCTGCCAGCACCGGCCCCTTCTATGCCCACTTGCACTTTCATCTCCCTTTCGGTGAGTTCCCCTTGGCAGCCCCACACACCCTCCACCCTCTTGCTGATTATGACAGTGTCGGCTTGTATCTTCGCTCGTTGGGGCTTATTATGCTGCCTAGGAGGGTCTCCTTGCATCATCTATGCTCTTGTTTTAGAAAGACCACGGTGCGGGGGCTGCGCTGTGCAGCACGCAGCAGTCCAAGTGTGCATCACATGCTCCTTGGGGCAGAGCCAACAGAAATATATGCTGTGGTGCTCCAAGCCCGTCTGTCTTCCTTGACATGAAGCAAATACAGCTGTTTCTGTCCTAGCGAGGCTCCCTGATTGACCCTGGCCACACACTTTTCTGACCCAAATCACCAAGGACTGTGACAAGACAGAGTAGTCCTCAACTATTACTGTAAGCCCTAAGTACAATCCTCAAATTCCAGCCCTTGCTTCTCCTGTTAAAAGAGAAGTCTCTGGCGCAAAGCCTGGCTTCCTCAGGCCAGGGATGTGGTCTGGGTAAGCAAAATGGCAAATTGATGGTTTGGTTCAGAGATAAATCGCAAGTTAATGAGACAAGGACATAAAACCTGCCCCCAGCAGGTGCTGCAGGGATGCTCCACTATACCACACAGAGCTCACTTACTCTCCAGGCAAGTGCTTGTTGTCTTTGTTCAGCAGTAGATAAAAAATGTGATTATTTACACAACGTTAGTTGAAGTAAGATTAATTGAAGATTCTCACAAGGGCTTTAACATGGTGAAAAATCATTAGATCCTTCAGATATCTCTTGATGAAGGTGCATCTTGGGCTCCTCTTCCTGGGGCTGGCCCATGCTGCCACTGCTGAAAGAGGAACCTTCTGGCAGCTCAGGGAAAGTCTTGCTTCCTTGAACCTAAAGCTGCTTTGATCCCTGAGCCCAAGCTCCCCTACTGCCCACAGCTCCTCTCTGCACCCTGGTGAGGGTGGGAGCTGGCCAGGCAGTGTGCGTACCAGTCCCTGAGCTTTGCCAGTGGCTACAGGGGCCCAGCTAGAGTCGGGGAGATCCAACGGAGCAGCAGGTACATGCAGTAATTTTTGTGCTGGGCATATGGAAAAGTTATCTTCCAAATTAGCTGAGAGTCTGTCTTGTGGCTTGGTTGTTCTTTTTCAGGGTTGTTTTGTTTTGTTTTGTTTTTCTTTTTAAAGAACTGACTTGAAATTCTTCACTGATCAGTTTTTGGTCTTTTTCTGGAGACACTGCTAAGCAGCACAGAAGAACCGGAGGTAGAGAGACCTGTTCCTGACACTGTGCTGCAGTCCAAGGGTTGGTAGCCTAGGAAATATTCCCAGTGGGCAGTTGAGGCAAACAGGTGGTCCTTTCCTGCACCAGAGAAGGAGGCTGTGCATGCACAGCCCCAGGGGAGACAGGGCAAAGGGTGTGGGCAGAAAGGAACACACTTGGCCGGTGTATGTGTAAGAGCTGGTGTTAAATGAGAGGAGAGTTATAGGTAAAGATACAACAAAGGATAAGACAGAAGTGCTGGTATAAAAATAATGAAATCCATAGTGAAAACATCAGTGCACAAGGTTCTGATTTAAAGGAGTTGCCAAGTAAGTAAAGGGTATCTCCACTGATCAGTACAAGCTTCTGGAAGTGTTCACAGCATGTGCAAGGCACAAGATTCTAATTTTATTTTGGAGATCCAGCTGGCCCTCTGCAGACCCAAAGTACCTACTCCAAGCAGCCCAGACCGCTGTTTCCCTTTTGAATGCTAAGCATGAGCTGCAAACCTCTCAAACTGGCACCAAACATCCAACATACGATGCGATGATGTGATCTCTGTGGAATAACTGAACTTTGCCAGCTCTAAGCAATCACTAGAAAAAAAGAGCATGAGCTTCTGGTTTCAGAATTGCAAAAATAACAAGAAAAAAAATTTGAACTAAATGTCAGTAGATGTAATAATATCTTTCTGAGTCTACAAATAGTCTGAAACTATCTCTTGGAAACATGACCAACACTGTTCATCAGTCCTCTGGGTCATTAACTGTGTGAAATCTCATAGTTGCATAAGAGCTGTACTAATCATTTTCATTGCTTATGTTTTGGCAGAAAGACGGAGAAAGCAAAAGAGAAATGAAGCCTAAGGAAGAAGGAAATGTAGAAGGTAAAAAAGGAGAAAAATTAAGAGTCGCCAAAGACAGAAGTAAGTAATCCTACAGGGTAAATTCCTATTGAGATAATATGGTGTTTTACTGTATAGATTGGAAAGGTCTGTTCCCAATAGCCCCGCTCTTCATGTAAATCACCAGGTAAGAAGGGGGAATTCCAGTCTAGTCCAAGAGGGATGTTGTTCTGGGGCAATGCCACGGCATTGGCTGTGACCAGCTCTCAGACCTGGCTGCGTTTACATGGCCAGTCTGACATCCACCTGCAAAAGTGCTGCACATCCAGCTGGAGAGCTCTCTGGAGGTTTGAAATCGAAGATTTGCTCAAAGCATCAAATGAAATTAAACATTTTCTGGCCATTTTTGTGAAAATGGAACAAGAGAGAGAGACTGCTTAACCATCGAACGCTCTGTTCCACACAGAGGCCATGTCACCTGTGCACACAACAAGGTTCAAGTCCTGCTTTCGTTTAAGCAAAGAATATTTTCAGAGCAGCAGCTCTCTGATCTAAATTCACACCATGACACATGGTGCAGATTAGTCTGTCTCTGCCCCTTTTTCTAACACCAAAGTGACCTGAATCCAAATAATCCTTGGCAAAAACTTTATGAAAGCTCATACATCTCAGGAAAAACGGTTCAGTTCAAAGATTGAGAATACTTTGCTAAACTATTTATTAGTAAATTGTTTTGGGCGAGTTCCACTCAGCTCGAAATGTCTTAAAACATAGAAGATGAACACAGTGTAGGAAAATGAATATTGGTAGCAAGTAGAAAAGGACAAAATGAAGAAACTGTACAGTAAATAAAACAAGGACAAACTGAAAGGCAGAGAACTGAGCTGGGAAAGAGGAATAAACCAGAGCCACTCCACAAACAGGCCGTACCAATACCTAATTTAAGGTTCATACTGAAAGAAGTTTCACTACATGTTGTTTCTTCTAAACTCTAGATCACGACCTCTTCAGAGCCTAGTACTTCGGAGACAGACTTTGTTTTAACCTAAATCACATTTAATACAGGAGGGCTGTTTTCTCTCTAGTCACTTGTTCCTCCTGTTACATACATGCTGCCTGTCATTGCCTCCACATTAACTCCATGTCAGAAACCAAACAGCACTTCTTTTGGCTCGTCCTTCTTGCATCATTACATTTTCTAGATGGTTAAAAGAAAGCCCTTGGTGATTCATGTTTTGCCATATTTGAAGCTCAACAGATGTCTTGGTAATTAAAACTACCCTATCAATGAATTAGTCATTTCTGATAATTATTCCAGTAGCACATAATTCTCATATTTCCCTGACCGCTGTGGTCTGTAACATGTCTTTTGCATTTTCTTTTGTTCTTCCTTTTTCTGCATTTGCATCCATGTTTTTTGTGAGACTTGGAGTTGATGTTTTACATCTTGCTACTCTCACATTTGCTTTGGGTGAAAAAGGCTGGTAGGGCAGAGGCTGTCACTGTCTGAATTCTGTTTGAGTTCCCAGGGCTAATTGGCCATGCTGCAACATTTATTTTTCCGAAATTGCTGGGGGGTGGGTGGGTGGTTGTTGGGTTTTTTGGTTGTTTTTTTTTGTTGAAAAATTTTTTTTTCCCTTCCTGAAACTCTATTTTTTGGCTCATTTGTTCCAATGGGGACAATGACAAATTGCCTTCCATGACACTTTTCAAGCATCCATTACTCTTCTGGTCAAGTTTCTTGTCTTGATCCCTGAAAAACACCTGTCTTGGTTTTTGTCTTGTATTGATAACCTGCTTAGTCATTTTCTGTTACTGCCAATAACAAAGACCAGATTCCTCCTCTTGTTCTTGTCTCTTCCATTTTACAGATTACTGCAGATTAGCAACTTTTTCTCTAGCTGTGTAAACCCTCGTCCATCACAGCTATGGTGGTGTTCCCTTCCTCAGCTGTGAACAGGGGGTTTTGCTTCAACTTTCTTTAGCTTTTGTACTGGTATTCCTCTCTGTGCTCCAACTACTACTCTTGTTTGACCTGAGGAGCTGGAAGCTTTTCTATTCCCTGTGTTTACCACAGCTCTGAAAAGAAAATGGGTCAGAAAAATATGATTTTGTCCTTAAGACATTTACTCCAGAATTTCTGCTGCCCTGTACTTCAGGTAAATTCCTCCAATTCTCCTTCATGAAGCTGAACATGTCACATTCACTTAATCAAGCCCTCATGTACAGCTCATACTCCCAATTCATAGCCAACGTGAGTACAGTTCCAGCACTGCAGGAGCAAGCACTGCTTGCTTATAGCAAGGCTGAATTCCACATCATATCTTTAATTGCCTCAGTGATTTCTTCAGCCCTCCTTGTTTTCTGTCCTTGACTCTCCTCACAGAGCAAATCCTCCACTTTATCTATTCAATGTTCAGCCAATTTCACAGCTTTCTGGCTTTGAGCAATTTTATAATCTCTTGCTGTGCTAATCCCAGAACAAACAGGAAGAAAATTTCAGTTCTGATAAACTAACATCAGGGGAAAGCACAGCCCTTCTTTAAGGCAGCACTGTCCCATCTCCATATGCTTTATTTCTCTTGTTATTTAAGCAGAGAGAATAAAATTCAGCACACTTATTGGTGAGGTTTAGCGGCACAGAGATTTTTTCCTTAAAACACCTACAAGTAATGAACGTAACTCAACAGAAATGGCAGGTTTTGAAATCCATAATGCGAACTTTTAAGCAAATGTTTCTCTGTAAAAGACACTTCATTTTGAAGCAGAAAGAAATAGAAAAGCTTGTAATTTTTCAGATGCCATATTGTGTTTGTAATGCTGGCAGATAGAAATACCGTGATTTGCCAGGTAAACAGAACAAATCTGATATGGAAATAACCAGTGCAGAAGAAGAACATAGAAAACTAACAAACCATTTTAGTCACCTTCAGCCATAGCCTTGACACACTAACCGCCTGTGCTTGCCAGCCCCAGCTACCTTGTATAAATGCAGGTCCCTTCCACTAAGGGTGTAACACAGCCCTGCCCATCACACCCCTGCAATGAGCCTTTCCAGTGTACCAGTGAAGTTACAGCCTTGGCCAGAGTAAGGGTGGTGCTGGGTACACAAGGGATTCATAAATGTTGAGTGTGCAAAGCCAAGTAAGCTTAGAGAGAACTGCTCACACCCTGAGATGCTCTTCAGCACTTTGGGCACGATTGCATGAGCCAGGACTGAACAGATACTGCCACACAGCCTCACCAGAAGCAATCCTGGTGCAGGAGTACAGTGGGACTCACGGGATCGAGCCTTTGAAGGCCCATGGCTCTTATTACTTTGCACACCACGCATGAAACACAAGGCTTGTTTGTCTCCATTGCTCCAATGCGTAGCACTCCACAAATGCAGTGCTATGCACTGACAAAGAGCACTCACTATCCCCCTGCTATCCAAAACAGCAACCAGTTTTAACTTGTTTATGACTGACGTTTTCATTAGCTGTGGCAGCTTCCCTCGCCTCCTTTCACTGTTTGATGCAGCCCTATAAATTAACAGCTTATGGCTCTTGAACTGTGATGTCACTGCACTGTATGGCTAAAATGCAAATATACCCGTCACTATTTTTTCAATGTTTTGTATAAGACTCCAAGTAACAGCATTTAAAAATAAGGAAGCTTATCAATCTCTATCTCTTCCCTTTCCATTAATGCCATCATATTTAAAACAGATTACAGTTAAGCGTTGAATTCTTCTAAAATTTCTGGTAAAAAGTATGTATCCTGCTAGTAACTTCAAAAAAGAATTAATATGCATTGGTAAACAGTTGTTCTTCATTATCCCTTCCTTCCTTAGTAAAGTGCTCCTAAAACTGAATCAGAAAAGGGAAAATAAGTTCTTTTTTTTGCTACAGAAATGTCCAGCAGTAAGAGCATAGAAAAACATCTGTGGTTTCCAAAAAGTGAAGAGTGCTAACCAGTGCAACACAGAAAGGTACTCAGCAGGGCAAGGCATGTCTGTGACTCCTACGAAGATTTTAATTTTTAAAACTTGATCATTTTACTTAACTCACTCTTGTTCTTTTAAGCAGCAACCCAGTTAAGAAACGTTCCACCTTCCCTCATTACCTCCTGCAGCTTGATCTCATCTGGCTGGAGGATGCTGAGGACGCCGCTGCTCTGGATCTCAGGAAGATCCTGCCATAAGTTGAACCTGGAGTTGGAATTCCTCAGCAAACTGATTTGTGGTGGAGCTTTGCTTTCGGTTGTACTTGTAGGTTCTTCTTCAGATGGGATTTCCTCACTGGGTGAATTCTCCTCAGCATCTGTCTGTGAATCCTGCAGTCGTCTGGTTTCAATCTCCTGGCGTGTAGACTTATCTCGATATTCCTGATACAAGAGCCCTAGGAGACAACATGAACAGGTCTGAGAGGTTACAGCTGAGCAGAAGAGTAGAAAGGTATGTGGGGAAGGATAATTGTTTTGTATTAGTTCACTGCATCAGAGGTGAGAGAGATCCCTCCCGTGCTAGGCGAAAAAGCCAATTATGGCATTCTTATTTCAGCCAGAAGAGGAAACTATAAATGGAAGGCCATTTCTAAATCTAAAGTGTTGTCAACAATCTGCTCTCAAAAACATTTGTAACACTGTCAGATGAATCCATGGTCAGTCGGAAGACACAAAAGAAATGGTTTGTTATTTGCCAGGTTTTTAAATGTTTCTTTTAATCCTTGATTTTCTCTGCAATATTATTGTGTTTCAAGTTACATAGATTGATAGGTATGTGTAAGTGTGTGTCTCGAAAAATAATACTGCATACATTGAAACTACTTTAAAGGAGCAATTTGATGGCCATGAAAATCCTTAAGGAGGAAACACTGAGCTGCAGGTAAGACATTGGCAGGTGAAGCATTGGGACAACAAGCTACAGTTACTAGTTTGTTTTGGTATTGACGTGGTGCTTAGCCTTGGAGATGTGGCTTAATTTCCTTCTGTTTTCCTTTCCAGTTTCTGTGATGATAGAAGATACAAAATTAACATTTAAAAGGTACCTGAATGCCACCGCACTAAGGAAAAGTGAAAGGAAACAATTAAGGAAACAATAAGGTAAGGAAACAATTCACACACTCTTGTGGCACATCAATCACATGAGGTGTCTTATGAGTTTCAGTTATTTGCCCCCACCCCTGATTTCGACTGACAACATGAGAAAGGCAGGAATCCTGAAATTCCTTGGCCATCTTTAGAAGATCTTTCAGTTACTAACTTCAGGAGTGGACGAAATCGCACAGAATTTGCCCCCACCCCCGATTTCGACTGACAACATGAGAAAGGCAGGAATCCTGAAATTCCTTGGCCATCTTTAGAAGATCCTTTGTCTCTCCTAGGGCTTTGTAATAGTCCCATTTCTCTTTCTGAGCCATCTGTAGGACCCAGAATATTAATTCCTTGACTATAAAATGTAATTTAGAAGATATGAAAAGACAAGAGAGCATGAGCCTGCTCTGAGTCACTCTCCTCACTCAAATTGAAGAAGCCCAACTTACATGATCTCCCTTGGTTCATACTTGAATTGCGAAGCATAACATGAATGAATAAAGAGGAAAGTCCTTGATGTAAAAAAAAAAAAAAAAAAGCCCACAAAAAGCCCACAAAACCCCAAACCCCTACATGATTTATTTTGTCTGAATCATTAGGGGTTAAAATCTATCTGATCACATGCATTCACGATATTGGACCTCAGAAGCAGATTCTGTGTGTAACAAGGTGAGAGACAACTGGGTCAGGAGTATGTCTAGGGAGGGCAGAAATGCAGATGTTACTGCCTGTTAAATCTCTGGGCCAGTCTCCACAAGGCTCCGTACCAGCCCCCGTTAAAACTGATCAGAAATGTGCTGGGGAAAGGCGCAGGCACAAGGACAGCAGTACCGCAGTCTGTGAGTGTATCCTGTTATCTGTTCTCCCTGGAAAGATGTTCAACACTGGATTAAAATAGCAATAAGGGTAGCTGTGCCTAGGAAACCATACAGCGTTCTGTTAGCTTCCTACACGGTAACCGGAGAGAGGAGACTTCCCCTGAAGTTTTGCATCCTGCTGCTACTTACATAATTTCTCTCTGCTTTAACCAGGCTTACATGGCTTTCCTAAGCATTTCTGCCTCTAACTCATTTTAAGGAAGGAGCTGAAGAGAGACTGGCTGAAGCTCCACCACAGCCAGCCAGCAATATGGGGAGGAAGCAGCAAGGCGATACCAGAGGAAAGACAAAAGACAGGTAGATGTTTAGGCAGAAGGAAGGTGGGAAGAAACAAAGAGGGTTGTGCCAGCAAGGATTAAAGATATCCTCGCTATCTTGGTGTAAAAGACCCCTCTGTATGTCAGTAAGGTTACAACCGGTAGAGCAGAGGCTTAGATGAGAGAGGGAGAGAGGCCATGCAGAAGACTGCTCTCGATGGAGCAGGGGATGGGTGGCGTAACAGATGCAAGGTCAGGGAACAGGGTTCTGACCTGTTGAAAGGAAAGCAGTACATCTGGGAACTGACTGAATGCGGAGAAAGAAGCTGAGATCAGCAGTCGAACGTGACTCAGAAGATAACGATGATTTAGTAAATGCTTGCATTTAGTAAGTGAACAAGTACAACATGTCAGAGACCTGTACAAGCTCCATCCATTGCTTAATGTCCCAACTGTCCCTACTGTGACCTGGCTAAAGGTTAACTGTGTGGTTAGAGCATGGGTTTGGTGTAGCCTGTTGACTTAAGGCTGATCTTCCTAAGGGGTGTTTACATAGTTTGTATAGTACATAATAGACTTTTCCCTTCATGTTTATTCCATTTAATTTTGCTGTCATAGTCTCCCTTCCCAGCTCTCCTAAAAACTGGGAGGGGAATTGAAAAACTAGTTACTAATTGTGGAAAATGCTTGCTTTGGAGAGCTTGCAGTGCTCTTAAAGTAAATGTTATTACATTGAAAGCTACATAAAATCTCAGGAGGTCCAGAGACATTTTCTCTGAAATTCTCTGCTCCACTTTCAGACTGTTAATGCCTTAAAGGCAGAAGGGAGCGAAGGGAGTGAGTGTGCTCCAGCCATTTGAAATTACCTCTCTGTTGGGGATTAGTGTAGCACCTCTGGTTGCCGAAACCCTGTCTCCTCCACCAAGGTGCAACCAACCTACTTGCAACTACACTGATGCACGCAGAGCTACCATACGCTTCCCTCTGATACACAGCACATAAAAATTTATATGAATATAGCAACTGGGTTGCTTTGAAGTCCTGCTGGTTTTGGTATTTTTATCATGCCTCTTAGCAGCACAGTCCCTGTAAACTGACAACATACTGACACATCTGCGCCTTGGGAGATTAGTACCTACACAGCCAAAAGCAAGTAACAGATGTGGCAACATCCATGCAAATTGTTCACCGCTTTCCTCCAGAAGGCCCCGAAATTGGCTGTTTTGTCTGACAGGCGCTGGCAGGCTGCTGGTTTCACACCAGCTTCTTCCCCCAGCACTGTCCCAGTGGCACCAGGCACTCCAAGAATCAGCCCTGCCCGCTGCGACCTGACACCGAACAGCAGACACTCTCCTCTCCCTGAGACAGTGTGAGCAGCCTCTTCGTTCCTGCCAGGGAAGAGGTTCGCCTTGCTGCTCATGAGACTTATCTACCAGATTTTCCCATGCGAAGTGCTACATTCCTGCCCTTCAGATTCACGTATCTTGCAGTTTCATTTCCTGAGATTGAACAGAACTGTTTAAAAATGAAGCTTCTCCATTCCCATCATAAAACCTGCCTCAGGACGGGGGTTAACTTTGCAGTTGCTCAAATTTCTTTGAGGAATGTCACAATTCAGATGTGGGAAACCAAGAAACAAGCTGTGAAGATCCTCTCTGCATCCCACAAAAAAAAAAAAAAGAAAATTCAAAAATACCACAAGCCAAAACATAACAGCCCTCTCCTCCACAGACACCCAGATAACCTCAACTCTGCTTTTACGGAGACCACAAATGATAAAAACAACTTACTTCTCCGCTGCAAATGCTACGCCAGGGGCTGTTACAGATACACGCTGACCCTGGTATGCGCAGCTCATGTCCACCAACGTAGTCTCTGCCCTGGTGTTGACCCAGTACTTTAATGTAATGCCTTTTTGAGTATGAAAAATCAGATTTCAGCATCAAGTTGGCCGTAGCCTGAACGATTAACTGCTTCGTAATCACAAGAAGTCATTATTATTTATAAATGGAGGTAGAACCGCACAGCGACAGCATGAAATCCCCTGCTAGGCAGACCTGGTGTCCCCGATGATGCCTAGGTGCCACCGCTAAGGCCACGGTCACGATGTGACAGGGTGACAGCCAAAGGTTTCCTCAGCCAGGACCGAGAGCCGGGTT
>NW_010226075.1:0-24889 GCF_000690775.1 Eurypyga helias
GGCCGGGAGGAGAGGGCGTGAGTGTGCGGGGCGCACCTGACAGCTTGTCCTGCCCGGGGGGTGAGGGCAGTGCGGGGGAGGGAGCGTCCCGCCCCGGGAAGGGGCACGTAGCGTGCTGCTCCCGTCCCCGCCGTCGTCCGAGGGGGGAGGGAGGACTTACGTATCCATAGCAAGTGCTGTGTAGGGTGTGAGCACCTCGGAGGGCTGGGGGGGTTAGGGCATGCACATTGCATCTAGGGGGCACAGATAAATGCAGAGGGAAGAGACCCTGTGTTGTGTGTCAGCAGACGAAAGCTGGTTGTGTAGGAAGGTGGTATGAAAATACATGTATGAAAATACATGCTTGCCTACATACGGACCTGCGTGTCTACACAGGGCTCGTGGGGATGTTGTTTACAGCGTAACATGCTATCTTGACATGTCTTCTCACCAACTGTACATAACAGCCAAGCTAAAAGCAGGGCGTTCAGTAGTTTCAGTAAACATACACTCAGCAGGGTAGATTTATGTTTTTGGTGATGCCGAAGATACCAACTATTTCTGTATCGGAAGATTCTCAGAGAGAGGTGACTTAGAGATCTTGCTTCTGGCTACTCTGTGTGGGTCTTTGTTACAGCTGTCAGGAGAAAAAGGGGTTAATGTGCATAGGTGGCCAGTGTCATTGCATTAAACAGATTTATGAAGGATCCTCACAAATTAAAGCCAGCATCGATGCTCTCAATTTGGTACAGCTCAGTCGTGTGTACTGTGTACTGCATTAGAGTCTGATTAATACAAGTCATGGACCAACTGCGACAACCGTAATTAATAATTAGCAGTGTTTTATTGCTTATTCAACTCTGCCTCTTTGCTAGAAGGGACAGTGTTTAAGTTACTGTCCCTCAAGTTGCCTTGCCCATCTTCCAAGGAAGGCGCCATGTGTTTCAAGAAGTTAACGTAAAGAATGAACAATACATTTTTCATCTCTGCCACCTTTATATTGCCTACAGTGGCATCAGGAAGATTTGACAGTTCTGTTGCTTCACCTATAACAAGCGGTAGAAGGGAGCGTGTGACTCGGTTTCACTCAGGATCGTGCTGTGCTGCAGACCCTTGCCAGCAGCCTCTTCCTTACAGTATCTGCTCAGCAGGTGAAGCAGACACGCAGCTGGAGTGTATCACTGGAGGTACAGGCTTCTGCTGGGCTGACCTTGCTCCTAAGGCTTGAATTTACCTGAGTTTGGTGCAAGTAGGGGATGGTTTGTTTTTTCATCACATAGGGAGCATCATGTTTTCTGTAGTGTTGGTGAACTGCTAGAAACGTGTAAGTTTCATACTGTTTGCCTTGTGCTTCCATTCCTATTCTTTCTTTGGAACTGGATGTTTCCAAATTACTCTGCAACTATCGTCACACATAGTTCTCTCACTTCCAGCCCTGTATTTAAATGAAGATGTAAACTTAGTTCTGACTGATTTAACACTGACTTCAAGCAGCTTTTGGTCTACAACTTAATTTATAAGGAATAATAACAGCATTGCAAAATTATTCTTGGAATCTTCCACAGTGGTTGTAAAAATAAGTTCCTAAAAAAGTTAGACTAGTTCGTGACTCACAGACTTTCAGATTTGTGTTTCGTGCCTGTGAATCTTCTCCAGCATAGTTTATAGTAGAGGAGCGGACAATAACTGAGTTTCCACATAGAAAGAATTACAAGTAAACACAGTGTACTCAGTGACAAGAAAACTGAAATTTTGCCATGTTGGTGGTAAGAAGTATCCGGTTTCACTTTCAAATCGGGAATCTGATTAAGTGGAATTTGTCCCAGAGTATTCTGATAGCACCTATTTGCCCTCTGGCAAGTTCTGTAATGCAGCTGTGCAGTGAATACTCCTTAACCCGAGAGGGAGAGGTATGTAATGCACGTGGCTCTTTCTCACATTAGCTGCTTATTTTATCTGCTATAGTTACTGTTGTTCCATTCTTCTCTACAGCTGACGTTCTGTCCGTTTGAAGCGGCTAAGAGCTCACACTGACACCCAAAAAAACAGCTGTGCTTAAGTTGACGTGCATTTCTTGAGGCTGAGGCCTTACTTACTAGTGCTGCCAGGGGAGAGGGATATAGTCACCTGGGATGGAGCACAGTGCTGTGAGGAAACAACGGTTCTGTGGCAAATCCTTTAGCTGAAAAATTCCAGAATATTAAAGGTCCCAATTGCAGAAGTACTTCCAATGCACTAATAGCTGGATTAGTATTTTGGAGACAAAATTTGTTTCTGCAAACTGTTGGGTTGGTGCCTGATGAGTGACTCATTTTAGTCAATGCATTTCTCCTTTCTCCCCCCTGCCCCCCTTATCTCCTGGTAATTTTGCAGTGGAGGTAAGAGGTGGGCAGTTGCACTGCTGCCAACCAGATGGCTATTTCTCTCTGTCTCAGAAGAGGATTGTATTGGATCATACGTGATGCTGCTCTGTCTCTTGCTACTGGTAATAGCAGTTGTCTTTATGGCTGAGTAATCCGCAAGTTACGTGCAGCAGAGCTAAGGTGAGACTTTGATAAACCAGACAACCTGTGCAAATGTGGCTGGAAGACTGCCCCGGTTGCGGCAGAGCTCCGCAGAGAACAGCACAGGCAAAGCCGCGTCTTGGTGCATCCTTTTGCACAAGCGGGTCTGGACGAGGGGGACGCCTGGCTTGAGCTCTGTAAAAGTGAAAGTGAGATGCTGGTTTTGATCGAAGCAAAAGGATGCTGAGCTAACTAGATGATCATCAGCGTGGGGCTGCCGGGAGTAAAGCGCTGAGCTGCGGCCGTGTGCAGTGTTTCTGTGTTGTATGTGGGCAAACACCGACGTGTGGCAGGTGAATCGGAGAAAGAAGCCAGGCTGTAGTAGTGCTGAGTGTCAAAGTGTTAACCTTTTATGGTGCAAATGCTGTAAACAGTAGTGTGCTGCCAAATGCCGTGTATCCGTAGAACCGCGTGATATTTGGGAGAAGGCTTGAGACTTGTTTTGTGGTAACTAAACAGTACCCAAAACTAATAATTTTGGGATCATTTGTGCTACGCACCTTTAAAATTGTATGTTACCATGGTATCAGAGTATTGTCCATCATGAGAATGCAGTGTTTCAAAAAGAGGGATTTGGTGTTGTCGTTACCGTCTTCACAAGCGCTGTGAAAGGGTTCATGTGGATGAAAAGCAGACTTCCGGCCAGTAGTTGTGTTAGGATTAGGAAATACACTAATGTCAGTTTACTAGTGGATTCGTAACATGAGGGAAATACTGATTCATGCTGGAAGCAAAAAGTTACTGTTCATTTGTTTCTTTACTTCTTCAACAAGCCCAAAGTTTTGGGGGAGCTTAAAAGCTACCCAAAGCTGCTTTTTCCTCTGATGCGTGCTTTTTACTCGCTAAGCTTTCCTGAGCAAGCTACCCTTTTAGTGGCCAACTGCTTGAGATGCTTCCTCTGCCGCAACAACTTGCGCTGTGCTTGTCTAAATGAATGATCTCTCAGAGGGTTAATGCCTCAGCCTATAATAAAGGCTCATGTTTTTCCCTTCTTCTCCATGAGTTTCCTCTGTCACACCATTTTTAGTGCCAGACATGTAGTTTAATTACATAGATTTTTGAGGTAGTCATGCAGCCAGGGTTAAAATAACTACTTACCTGTGCAGAATCTAGACAAAGTAGTGTAATGATCTGGAGAGGGAAGGTTTTACATTGTGTAAATGCCTGTCTGGGTCTCAGAATTCTCTACGTTGATTTAGATATGCCCCTTTGTGCCCACACGTTAGTAAAAACGTGAGCTATGGAACATCCCTGTCATTACTTGTAACCTTTATTTTCAAAATTGGAATCAGCTGTTATGAATTAATTATAAAATTATCTGAAAACCCTTTTGCAAATGTAGTGTGCTTGTCTGTGTTCCCGCTCAAATGTTAAGGTCAGCTGTTGCAAAGCTGCATTTCAACTGCTTTGCTTAATGTTAATTCTGAAAATATACATCAGAGCATCCACAACTGCCCATAGTGAATTGCAGTCCTACACCACCTCTTTTGTTCAGTTACGGTATTTTCAAATGAGGGGAGGAAATAGGTGCTTGTTTTTAAACTTAAACCCGACTTCAATTTTTCAGAAAGAGAAAAGCTTTTGTGCTTTTTTTCCCCATGCCTCAAAGCCTATCTCCGCACCAGAAATACGTTTTGGAGGGCAAAGCTATCAGAGTTCCTTTCTGCGTCTGTTCACACTTCTTGCAGAGCAGCTGGAGGAGATGTTTTATGGTCTCTGTAGGTGCACCCTCGTGCTGGGAGAAGGAGGCTGGGGCTAGAGGAGCAATTCCGGGCAGCCGCACCGGGAGAGCGCCCAGGCAGGACTCGGGGAGCTGTCCATCTGCCGGACCCTCACCAGCAGCCACTGAGGCTGGCTGGGCTTCTAGCTAGCCTAGCCTGAAAACGTCAGCAGCCTTATTGTGCTGGGCTGGGCGGGCTTGGGGCTATTTTAATGTTGATTTGAAAAATTTATCCAGTTTTACATGGGCTTCATGAAAATCACTTCTTGCTAGTGTTATAAAACGCATAAATACGCTTATTCCTGGCACTTAGTTTCTAATGAGCTTCCTGTTACCATACCATTAAATGCTTCATAATCTAATGCACAGTTATTTTTACTGCACATCTTCAGTGCACCTATCTTACAGATTTTTAATTTTTTTTTTTAGGGCCAGAAAAGGCCATTATAATCATGCTGCGTTCTTAAGCATGCTAGGATACTTGTATTTGAAATTTCTGTGCATCGATTCCATGCTTCATTTTTAGCTGGAGTTTTTCTTTAAAAATGTATGTAAACTTGGTTTCAAGACTTTGAATGATAGGGAGCCCAACGTGCCCTTTCTCAGTATAGTTATATAATCTGTTAAACTTTGCATTCATTCCTAGCCTGAACTTATCCAATGTAATTTTCCAACAAATAGTTCTAGTTATGCCTTTCCTTGTGAAAGAAGGGCTGCCAAGCTATTTACTGTCTGAATTATCTTCCTTTGTAGATGCTTGTGATCAGTGCAGATCTTGACCTTCTTTGGGAAGAACAAGATTGGAGTGTCTTGACTTTCTCGCAATAAGGCATGTTTTTAGATCTTCAAATCTTTCTCCTAGCTCTGTTCTGAATCCTTTCCTAGTTTTTCAGACTTAGTCAAGTGTGAACATTTTGTTCAAGTAACTAATTTACTATCATACACGAAGTAGTACTCAGTAGAATACTAAGGCATGACGATGCCAATCGTACAGTTTGCACGGGAACAGTACGCCAGTGTAGGCTACTGAAAGCAGGCCACCTAATTCCTGAGTCACTGCTCTGGTGAGTTGGCTGTACTTCCTCCCTAGGTTGAGGCTTTTCCACTCTCGGTATTAAGAAAGCCACCTCTGGGATCCTCTGAACCTGGAAGAGCTGGAAGTAGATTGCAGTTGTAATACCTTAAATGATGCATAGGCCTGTTTCTTCCTTCACACCCATTTGGTTCTTAAGTGTTTGATGTTTGTAGAAATTAAATCTGTGGCATTGTCATAATAAGTATTTATATTCAAGCATGTGTGTATATTCTGCTTTAATCTCTGTTTATAATTAAAATGCTGGTTAAAAAGTCTACTTATGATTATGTATTTGTTATATAAAACAGGAGGCTACACAATTACTGGCATTTAATGTGAGGCTGAAATATTACAAATATTTTAGCTAATATTTTGGATAGTTTTATTAAATTTCATCTATTGTGAATCACTTTGCAATTTTTATGGTTTCTGAAATGCTTTTATTGGTATTAAATGTTGATTGGTTTTTATTGTAACACATTCTTGCTTAGAAGATCATCCTGGCTTCTGGTTTTGTGGCCCTGGTAGTATGTACAGTACTGCCAAACTAAATGGAAAAAGCAGGGAGATGTACCATATTCCTTGAAGTTTGGTGGTGTTGCAGGTAGCCCCTCAAATCAATATAGAAGAACTTGACAAGAAAACCCATGTACCATCCTGTTGCCTTTAGGGTAAAACTAAGCCTATAGACATCTCCATTGTATTTTGATATCCTACATGTATTCTAATCCTTTAAGCTACGGAAGTGTTGTTACTAATTTTCCGTAACTTGTTACATTAGTTTAGTTTAACTTTGAACTTGCTTAAATCAGGAATTTCTTATTTTGACACTTGTATTCCTAAATAAAGATGCCCTTGTCCAGTTAAATTACTTTAGTTGCAGGTTATGTGAAAACAAAGGAGCGGGCTTATTCTCGCATGCATCTGTTGAAGATTAACTATCCCATGTGGAGAAGTCTTTGGCAACTAATGCTGTTCTGGAGTGGTAATCCCATAAAGCTAGAGAGCTAGAGGGTAGCACAGCACCGTTCTGCTGTCCATCACTTCTCTACCTGTTGTTTCTGACGCCAGCTGCCTAACGCTCTGCTCTACGGACCATCATCAGTCTCACGGTGAAACGTCTGGGTTCGACGGTTAGCAAAGGATCTCGGGCGCTTCAGCTCCGAGAGTGACACCACCCCCTGTACAGTGCTTTGCTGCCTCGTGCCGAGTTGTTTTGTTTCCAGTGTTGACATGCTCCCCTTTGACTGGATTGAATGAACTTGATTCATATGAGCAAGATGGTCAGAAAAAGAGGAAAATGACACTATGTTCAGTCTTACAGGTGAAGTGCCCAAGATCTTTCAGATTAGTAATCCATTCTGAAAAGCCAGCATCTCTTCCTTTTGACAGTTCTGATGACCCTCCTTCAATCTGTCCATTCCTAGTGACATGTACTTTCCACATGTTCTTAAACTGCATGTGCTTGTTAATCCCTGCACACATTTCCCATCATCCCTTGTGTTAATTTGTAAAGAGGGGAAACTAGTTCTTCACTGTTCTTGCTGTTCAGGACTGTACTCCCTGTTGATAGCAGGGTACCTGTGAATTTACGCAAGCACAATGTGCAGTGTCCGATTATTAGTATGAAATTAAAAAATTTTAAGAAGGCTTTAATCCTGTGGTGCCTTTGGCATACAGCCTGGTTACAGGAGCTGAACTGACTGTGAATCAGATCATCACAGAAGCATGTTCCCGTACCAGTCACTGTCAGGTCTCCAACCCAACAAGGGTGACATGTCAGAAAATAAATATGCAAGAAGGGCAGCAGTACAGCCCAGGCTTGTCACCTTGGTTTTGGCAGACCTTTGGAGTCAGAAACGTTCTTGGAACAAGAGTTCCAAAGAGAAGCTGAAGGAGGGAGGGGGAGAAGAGGACACAATAAATGAAGGAGTGGTTGCAGCACTGAAATGTAATGGGAAAGATAAAGTTGATGTCAGGGAAAAACGTGAATCTGCGGAAGCAACTACATTAGTTGATTCAAACAGCTCATTCTTAGAGAGTCATTTGAAAATGCCAGAGCATTAAGGCAGTACTCAGGCCCAGTTTCGTCCTTCCTGGCCCAGGAGCATGGCAGAGGTCCAACAGATGCAGTGGGAGGGGAGCAGTGAAATTTTGATGGGTGCATTACACAGTTTGACTAGTTCAAGCAAAACTGGGCTCTTGTCTGCATTTATTATATCTGAATCTGCTGCCTTTCCAAACAAGGAGGTTACACCATGGGGCAACTAACTGTCCATCTCCCTTCTTGTCCACTAACCTTAGGGAGCATAAACTATTGCTTTTTCTGGGAATTTTTGGCATCAAAGAATTTTTCAATTGGTACAAATAATTGAAAGAAAAAAAGTGTTTGTTGCAACTTCCTTGACAGGTGTGTAATATATTTGCAACTGCATCAAACAAGCAGCTACTTGAAAGTATGTAGTTGGGACATAAAGCTTGTTCAGAATTTGCTGCGTTAAACAAAAGTGCTTGGCATTTGAAGCTGTTTTGAAGATCTGAAACGAAAGGAAAAAAAAAACCAAAATATGCTCTCAAGATTTATTGGGTGATAAACATATAATGCTATACTTCGTGCTATGGTGGGTGCACTGGGTTCACTCATTCAGCTGTGAAAGATTTAATATTGACTTGCACTTTCTGCCTAAGAATTAATTAAGAATGGTTTGAAATATCTTATGATTCATGTGGACTATTTGATATATTGCAGGTTCTTCAGCAAAAGCACTTGTGAGCTTGAAAGGTAAGAAATTAATGTGTTATTTACTTGTACCCTATCTGACTTTCAGGTGTACTTAGTTTCTGGCTTAAAGAAAAAAAAAAAAAAACCAAACGCCACCATGAAGGTTTTTTTGTTGTCAATATTATTGGTTTTTTTGTGGATATTTGTTAGTTCTATAGACTAATAATCCTTGGTGGTTGAAACTACCTATGTTGTGGTGTATTTAGACACTGCTTTTCTGGGTGAAATTCCTGAAATGTGTTTTTTCTTCCTAAGTACTGCCTAGGCATCAGGTTTGATGAGAAGATTGAGATAATCTTTCCTCTCTTGAGGATGAGATAGGAGAAGGATTCTTCGCGAGGCCTGTACACGTGACAAAATTTACATTAGGAAGGAATTTCAGTCTCGTGTTTTCTGTCAGCAAGTTGTGGGCTAAATCAAAAATCTGTTTCTTCTATCTTTTTCTTTGAAATTGTCTTCATGAACATTCATACAACTTTTGAATACTCATAATCTGCCCACCATAAAAGTCTCTTTTTGTATTATAAGGCTTCTGTTACACAAGGAAGAAGACTCTGGAATATGTTGTAACTCATGTAGGTTTGTTTCACTAAAATTTGATTTACTTGTTGGTATGCACCCACTTAATCATTTTTTAGAACCGGAAGACGACCAGGTCTTGTAGAGCTTTACCGTCTCCAGGTTTCTGTTACATCCACAGCACAGCTGTCCAGATGTGTGTCAACCTGGCGGTGGAAGTAACTGATTCCAGCAAGGGACATTTCAAGATATCTAAGTGTTGTCAGCAGTAAAAAGTATATTGTTCCTGTTTCTCATTGTAATGAAAAATCTTTCAGGGTTTTTTTGGTTTTTTGGTTTTGTTTTGGTTTGGGTTTTTTTGTGTTCAGAACAATTTAATAAAAAACTCAAAATCTAATCCATTAGTGGTTGAATCCAAAGAGGATGTTGCAAGTAACAAAAATATATTAGTAGTTGATGATGTTATACCAACATTTGCATAGCAGTTATGTTAAAGCATACACATATGCATAGGTGTATTAATGACAGTATTTCTTCACAACAGAGGGAAGCTTATCCAGTTCGTGGAATGAAAAGTACAATTCTCTGCAGAAAACACCTATTTGGAAAAGCAAGAATGCTGGTTCTGCAGTGGAAATGGTAAGAAGCAATAAAAAGTCATGATTGGTAAAAGAATCATAAAGTGAATCAGATTTAAGGATCAAAAAACTTGGCTGAGATTTATAGTGTCATAATTCCCGAATGTTAAACTATGTCCTTCACCAGCAGTCTGCACAGTTTGAACACGAGATGAAAACGCGTTTTATAAATGAATAATCAAACAAATTAAATTGCTGACCTTGTTCAAGATAGCTCGTAATCATTTTCTCTTTTTTTTTTGTCAGGCAAGTGCTGTGTGAAGTGTTTGTCTTGTACCTAGCACCTTGAACTTAGGAATAGACATTTCTGATCTACCGTTTGTTTTATCTCGTGAAATAGCTCACTTCTAATTATGGCAGAGAACTGATGCATAAAGAGGAGGAAGGGAAAATGTCATAATGCGCTTCCATCATTGTGCCTTCAGGGGGGCAGATTTTAATAAAAAGAAGGGAATGTCAGTGAAATGTCATGTCATATTCCGAGAGGTCTCGTAGGACACCCTACGTTAAAGAACATCCTTGGGGTTGGAGAATGAAAAGTAGTGAGCCTGCAGCCTCCAAGGGCACGGTCTGGTGTTTGGGTTGACCATTTCCCTCTCTCTTTTTGAAATATTCCATTGGTGTTTCTTTCCTCATTGTATCACATTCAACCTCTTCTTGACTATTCTTAACCTCCTCTACTTCACTGAATTACATGATTTTTGGTTTAGTTTTGCCAACAGCTAGATGGAACTCAGTTTGCCTACACCTGTAATACTGTACACTCTCTTTACTACACCCTGGAGAGCATATGAAATAACTCTCTCAATTGCTAGGCAGCCCTTTCTCCCATACTCTTCTGGTACCGCCGCCTTCTACAGTCGTTGCGACCATCTTGCCGACTGTCACCTGTTTTTTTTATTCAAATAATTATTTTTTTGTCAACTGTTTGTTTATTGGAAAGGAAGCGTTATGTTTGAAAACTGTTGGGCTTTCCTGCTCTGCACATAATCAAAATATCTGAAGAGCACCCAGTAGTGCATTAAGCGATGTGGCTAACATCTGTCACATGTGGCTGCTTCCGTGATCTTCTCCCTGTAGAGAGAAACTTGCACAAAGGTGGTGTTTATTTTGGTAGGATTCACGCAGGTGCGGATATCTACACACTTGTTGCTATGTGTTTGTGCTTGAGTACATAAAGTCTACAAAATGCAGATCCAGACAGTGACCAAAACTTTGTGATGACCCTCAGTTTCTGCAGGGTCCACAGTTTTCAGCCATTCCCCACAAACGCTCATCTTCTCATGGATACAAGCCTTACCAGTAACGCAGAAGATCGCATGTGCTAAAGAACCGAAGCCGCTAGAAATAACATTTGTGCAAAAACTTTGTCGATATTTAGGTCTGCTGCCCGTAGGTATTAAACGTAAGGAGTCAAACTTTGAACGTAGCTCAGTATTCCATAGAAAGCTGGGATAAAGATGAGAGGATAGCCTGACGTCCCGTGTTGCTGAGATGCAATGTAGTCTTCTGTATTAGTCCGAGTGCCCTGAACACGGAAAGTTTTGCAGATATGTTGTACTGTTGGTTGAAAAATCTTTCCCAAAAGGCCTGACCTATTTAGCTACCATGGATGATCCCTCTTTGTGACGTGAGGCACTGGCAGTCCAGACTGATGAAACACACTTATCGTTTTGGATAGTTCCTTGGAATAGAATTTGGCAGCTTCAGTTGAGGGTTGTAAAACAGTTCTCTTGATCTGGACCATAGCCTTAGCGTAAGGTCGAAGGGACCTCTGCAGTTTTGCCTAGGTTGGTTTAGCTTTTGTGTTCCTGTGTTGGCACCTGCTTTTCATCTGGTACGCTGTCATAGAATCAAGAACTATATAGATGTTTGGGAGAAAAATGTTGCTCTGGAACCAGCGTCTCGGATGTCAAGACTAAAATACAATTGTGTGTACTCACTAGGAACCGGGCTCTTCATCCCATGGGCAAAATGCTGTGATTAGAAAGTCCGGGAGTTCTGCAATGTAAGAGTTTTCAGGATTGTGGACTTCTTTTCTTGCTCAAAAGTTAGAATAGTTCTGACCTTTCGTTTGTAGGGTGGTAGTTTGTCAAGGACAGCAGAGGTGTTCTGTTAGAACATAAAGACATTGAAATTTAAGATTGTTCTTAAGGTTTAGTGAATTGGAAGATGTAAAGAAAATAATTGGATGTATCTAGGTGAAGAGAGAAAAAGCAACATGCATAATAATTAATATGATAAACTAATTACTATGTTAATATGATGTGGGCACCATTTGGTTACCTGGCTAAAATATAATTCCTCTCTTCATTGCGTGTCTCTTTCCTGGTTTGTGACATCTACAAGGAACGGATGTTTTCTTCTGTGTGCGGAATGTGCTTCGGTGTCTAGCTCATACAGGGCACTCCTGTTACTTTAATACACTTGTGTAGTTATTTATAAAATATAAATCATTTAGAGAAAGAAAGACACATTTCCCTGGGAAACCTCCAGCTGTTTTCATGGTGTGGGACAGACAGATGGGGGTTTTTTGCTATCGCCAATTAATTTAATAGGGAATATCTCTTTTCAAACAGGTAACTTTAATCAGTCACAAACTTACTAAATGTCTTTCTTGAGTGTAAATGCTTATTAGTAAAGTTTTATTTCACTTTGTTGATTAATTTTGTTTTTGACTCCTATTAAGGGCTTATCTTTGTCATCAGTATTCTTCGCGTCGTGGGTGTTGCAGATTTCGTCCCCATACCAATTCGTAGCACTTTCACCATCTGTACTGAAAGAAGTGAAATCTGCCATTGTTCTTCCTTTACTCATCACCTTTTCAGATAATTTGAAGCACAAGGAGTGCTACAGGGTGCAGCCTTGGGGCTCTGCAAAGGAGACACGTTTCCCTTGTGGCTGGCTCCTGTGCTGGGACACGGAGTCTTCATGGAAGGAAAAGTTGCTTGCTCTCAGCTCTAACAGCCGGTCATAGGTTACTCTCTTGTCCTCACTGAAAGCACAGGTTTTTTGTTGTAGGGTAAACCATTGAGGAATAACTAAATGGAAGTATTTTTGTTTGCAGTGTGGTTTCTTGTTTGCAATCAGCCTTCTAATTCTCTTTGAGCTATAACATCTTAGCACACAAGTAAATTTAGTTAGCGTAAATTCTAAATTCTTCTCTTTTTTGATATTTTCACATAACTTATGCAAGCTCTAGTTTCTCCAGACTTCAGCTTCTTAGCATTTTGCAGTGTAGGCACTTACAATGACTTAAGAAAACAACAAACCAATAACACTTTATTAGACTCGTAAGAAATCCTTGCAAAAAAAAATTATGTCCAGCTAAAGTTTTTACTGAGTACATACCAAAACAAACACACTGTTTGAATAAACATTTTTTTTGACCCAAAATTCAGAACAAACTGTTTAACAGATGTGCTCATAACCAAAGCAAGGACTATTTTAAGCTTAGATACACAAGTGTTTAGACACCTAACTCCTCTGGAAACAAGTGGGAGTTAGCTTCTAAATACTTCCGTGGAACTGGGCCAGCAGTATAGTAATGGGTTATAGTTAGCATTGGAAAGCCTGGAATCTTAAATTCCTTCTTCTCTTCTCTCAGTCCTTAGATCTCCAACTGCTTGGAGGCACTATTTAGTGTGTACCATGTGCCCAAAAACCAATAGGTGGCAAGAGAAAAGGCATTCCATTTCTCTCACTGTGAATTCTGTGCATGAACAGAGAAATCAGATTATTTTTTTCTTGTAATTCATTCTTAATTTTGATACATGCAGCCCTTCAGAAATTCAAAACGGAGTCGACTCTTCTGTGAAGAAGATGACAGACAAATAAACACAAGGTCACCCAAAAGAAATCAGAAGGTTGCGATGGTTCCACAGGTACCTGCATGTATGCAGATATTTTTACCAAAACAGGGGAACAAGCCTATCTGTGTTAGCTGAAAATTTAGAATATATTTGCTTTTCAAGTTGCATTATCAGTTTATGAATATTCTTGTGAGGAAAGCTGTTGCTAGGAGTAAGCCACAATTCAGGACAGATTTATATTTTTCTTCCTCATAACTGGGTTCCTCAGTTTGTTTATGGGAGTACCTGTTCTTTTTGATCCTGGACATAAGCACACAGAGCTAGAAAGGATTCCAGGCTAATTGCCCATCTTGCTCCCGCAAACAGTCATATCCTGTGGTCTGCATAAATTTATTCAGCTTCGGTTAAAAACTGATGAGGTTTCGTGCACTAACTGCATCGTTTAGAAGGCTGCCACAGCACTTAACGTATTCCAACAGTTAGGAACCTGCTCTAGATTTATAGCCTAAATGTATTCATGCCCATCTATACCTTCTTGATCCTGTAATAATGTTCTATGATTCAACTTGGTTTTCTCCCCCTCCACTTGTCTGTCTACTCCTTGATACAGCCTGAAAGAGCAGCTGTAATTTCTCTCAGCCTTTATTTGCTAAGTTAGACAGGGCAACATCTCTTAGTCTCAAAGAATTGGCTCTGTAGTAGCTTTTTCATCCAAATCACTTCTCTGTACCATCACCTTACAAGCCTCAATTTGCCACACTGAAAAAATACTACTTGGATACTGGTGTTACTTGTCTTCTTAACTGTGTTGTGCAGTGTCGAATGGGGAAGCCTTAGCAGTTGCCATTTTCCTGGGTCTGTTTTGTCAGAGATGAGGACCACGACATTCCTCTCTGTTCGTTACCATGATTTCTTAACAGTAGAAAGGCCTGAATAATGTCCTAAGCCCAGTTGGTTTGTACTCCCGTGTCTGGTTCAAGAGGTGCAGGGATTGCTCGGTAAACGTTTGTGAGGACCACAGCTGCCGTAGCACACAGATCTCGCTGTCCTGCTAGGCTTTGTTTCCTGGCGTTCTAGCGGGAGAAAGGCAACCTGTGTCTGGAATGCAGTGGTTAAGGTGCAGCAGGAGCCAGTGAACCTCATGCGTTACCCTATTGTGGCTGCTTCTAAAGGCCAAAATGCTTTCTTGCGTTTGGGGAAGGGTAACAACTGACCACAGCGTGGGGACCCAGTTAAGCTGATGTTCTCAGAAAGCTGTTATTTTTTTGCAAATAAGTTTTTCTTTCAGTCAGTTAAGACAGCCATCCCTGGAACAGGATTACGGAATTGTTTTTCTACGGTCTTGTTTAAACGCAGGTCTATGCATTATGCATGCAATCTAAGACAGCGTCTTTCCTGACGTTTATAAAATCACTTTCAAACGTAGTTAAAACTTGATTGCTTATGTCCATGCTGGTTACTCTGGCAGTTTCCTAAAAAGCAGACTCTCTGCTGAAAGCTCTGGCTGTATTACCTGTGCTAGCTTCATCCTCAGTTTTGGAAGAGGTAGCAAGAGTAGAAGGACCAGAGCCGATGAGGCAGTCGATGTTGCCGGCATCTGAGCCCCAACACACGTTGGCTCGCTTGAGGCAGTGTTCGGTGGTGCCTCAAACACTTGAAGTCTGTGTGTGCTTCAGTGACAGTGCTATTGTTACCAGTAATGTCGTTTGAGTGTTGGAAAATGTTTCTGTTAGAAGAGCTTTGTACAGTGATAATTTGTTGTATTGATCAAAAAAAATGCCACCTGTTATGTTTGACTGCCTTGCTGACATAACGCAGTACCAATTTGCAAGAAAGAAACTGTCATGCATCAGTATGTGCGATTGAAATGTAACAGTTAGCGATGTGCAAACTTCTAGTTTAATTATTTGCATGTTGAAGAAGCTGAGACTCTGTTTAACTGTTTCCTTTATTTTACTGCATAGAAGTTTAATACAGCAATGCCGACGCCAGACAAGAAAGCATCGCAGAAGATCGGTTTGCGGCTTCGTAACCTGCTCAAACTTCCCAAAGCTCACAAGTGGTGCATATACGAATGGTTCTATTCAAATATAGATAAGTATGTGTGGTTTATAACATTATCTCTTATTAGTGTAGAAACAAATAACGTTCTGAAATTGAGCTGCCGATTTTCATATATTGGTTAGGTACTCCAAAGTTTATTCTTAAATTATTAGTTATCGAAAGTTACTTAATTGTTTTGTTTGGGTTTTTCTTTCTTTTTTTTTATACTGAGCAACCTACTTGGAATAGTCCCTTAGGTAGTCTTCTATGGAAAGCCTTCCCTCCTGAAAATAATTTTGGTTTTATCACCTCTGCCTATACCAGAGACAAGATTTTATTCATAATGTTTTTAGCATCTTAAGCGAGATGTTATCAGAACACTTAGGCCTTTTTGAATCCTTGGCTCAGTGTAACACACAGGGCATGGGAAGGAAACTGCTTCTTCCTAAGATGCCTCTTTCCTAAAGGGTGTAAATGTTGATTCAGATATTTCTTCCTCATCATCCTCTGTTTATAACAGAGCTCCAGGTTGTGACTATTCAGCTGTTGTCTAGATAGCAGCGTCCTTCTGGGATCCCCTAATCTAACTCCTAGACAGTTTCTGCAATTGGTGCCTCAGTTTCTAGCACTTGTTCTCTTAATGCCACTGTCAAGGTGCTGTGAATTGTTTAAAAGAACCATTTTAATTTAGTCCCTAATCAGGAAAAACTTAAAATTCTAAAATTTAAAAAATCATTATTGATGAATAGAATCTTAAAATCTACACTGATTGACTGTATGAAATATGAAAGTATTTAATATGCTAAAGAATGGCTTCAGAGTTAACGAGCATTCTTCTACAGAATATATTAATAACAAAATAATTACTGGTTTTCCTTCCTGTTTGAATCACGATTGCTGTGGCTGTTTTCCTTAACTGAGAAGGCAGTCACAGCAACAGAAAAACATTTTAGGATATGTTTATCACAATTAGCCAATTTACATGTCCGTTTTGTTAGTTTTAAATTCATTATCTGTAGGATTTAATTCCTTTGAAAGAATTAGTCTTTATAAAACCACCAAAACCCAATAAAGAACCCAACCCCTACTTATTCCTATTAGTAATTTTAATATGTGACATATAATTATGATTTTTACAACAGTCAAGGACTCTTAGTTTATTCTCAGATGATTGTGGAACTTTAAGGCTCAGTAGACCTGAATTTGAGTTTAGCAGGTGATTCTGGAATATATAAAATGAAAGTTGTCAATGTATGCTTGTCATACTAGTAAGATGTGATCAAGTTAATATATTATAACATAGTTTGCTAGGAAACTACACACCTGGAAGAAAAACTGATGTAAGTTGGTTGGAGTAACGTAATCTAGACTTAATGAGAAGCTTAAAGTTTAAAGCATGGAGCCAACTGACAAAATATGGCTAACTATGCAAGTCTCAAAATATTTTAATCAAATTGTCTGATCCAAAATAAAAAAATTAATTAAAATGCCATGTCTAATATAAGTTTTTAAAATATTTTAATCTCTACAGCTCTCATCTATGATTTTTAGATTATTGAAGCTGTTTCAGTTGGCTTCTCTCTGTGCTGCTGCAGAGGACTGTTTTCTGTAAAATCCCATTGACTCCTGGCACTCAGGCGCTTCTAAAGAGCTACTTGCTGCTGCAGTGATCGTAGACCCTCAGAACCAGATGCAGCTGTAGTTGCTTACACCATTCCCCAGAGTTTCCAGAGTCTTGTGGATGCTGTGGGTTTTCAGTTTGCCTGCTTAGAGACAAGTGATAGTAAAAACAATCCCCCCCCCCCCCAAAAAAAACCCAAAACAATTGTTCTTTACACAGATATCTTACCTTAGTTTTATTTTCTCCAGATTTACTATTGCTCTTTTATACACTTCCTTGTCTGTTTCCTGAGCCTCACTGATCATCCTCTCTGGTTGTAAGTAAAGTAAAAGGCACTCATAAAACATAAAGATACAGACAGGTCATAGCATCAAAGAGAAAGTCATAAGTTGTGTAGGTAGGTTCTCTGAACTGTCACTTCTATAATACTGATCCTCTGCTGCGTCATGGAGTCGTGATGTGGTGTAATAAAAGTCTCACCTGTAGAGCTGTAGAGAATGACAAGTTGGCTCCATTTCCTGTATTTGGAACCCTCTGTTGAGAATCTGGGTTATAATTGAAGGAATCTATAAAAAAGGTGCTGCCTGTCTGTTTCTCAGTATCGTGTTTTCCCTTCCTTTACTCTCAGCACCTCACCATATCTTTATGGTTTCCTTCAGTGTGTTGCAGTGGCCTCATGACACTGCATTGGTTTAGCTGAAGTTTCACTGGGTGCCTTTATATACATTACAAAGCGGGATGAATACGTATGTTTCCCTGTAGTAACAAGACAGAGGAACGTTTTTTTAAACATCACTGATAGTAAGGCTCAACTAGAACAATGGTCCTGGGAACTTTCTGTCTTTGTTTTCATTTGAATTTATTTCAGGGTAAAGTTTGAACAGGAGTGTCTTGTTTATGTGACATTTCTACTTTTTGTTTTCAATGTATTTCTTGTGATGGATGTGTTTTGGAATCTTGTGACAAAAGTTTATGAAGTGCAGCTAACAGAGAACCAATTATGTTTCAACAGACCGCTATTTGAAGGGGATAATGACTTCTGTGTATGCCTGAAAGAATCTTTTCCGAATTTGAAAACCAGAAAATTGACAAGAGTAGAGTGGGGGAAAATCAGGCGATTAATGGGAAAACCACGGAGGTAATTTTTTTTTTCTTTCTTACTTTTCACCTAATAGCTACATATAGTTTTCATGTTACTGGAATTGTCACTTCTGAAATAATTTTGCATACAGGTAGTAAAGCAAAATAATAACAGAGAGTGGAAAAACCTTTTCTTGAAAAGGTGTTCTCTGAGCACACGCAGTGGTCCCCCGCACACCCTGTTACATGTGACCAGCCCACGTAGCTGTCCCGAGCCTAGCTGTGAAATCTCCTGTTCCCACAGTAGATGCCTGAGTGTCCAGACTAGGGCATGTCAGAATTATTGTGGTATCTTCTGTGCCGCGGTGCTTCCTGGCACACAAGACAGGCTAATTTTTCACTGTTTTCTTCTTGCTATAACTAAGCTCTTCATGGGGAAAACAAGGGCATCTCCTTGGTTTTTTTTGGTGTGTTTTTTGGTTTGGTTTGGTTGTTTTCTTTTTGCTGCTGTTGCTTGGGGGTTTTTTTTTTATGACACAAACCAATCTACAGATTCTCAACTTTTCACAGCTTGGCTGCCAAAACAGAGGAGAAAGTCACCCATAAAATATTAGACATTGTAGAGAAGAATCTGAATTTAACAAAGGGTGGTTTTTTTCTCTCTCTCCGATTTAGAATTCTTAAATCCACTGATTCAGTTCAGCCTTTTCACAGAACATGTACAATTTAGCCTAGAGAAAAGAAAGCTCAGTGAGGATCTCATCTCAACTCTGCGTATAAATATCTGAAGGGAAGGTACAGAGAGCACAGGGCCGGACTCTTTTTCGGTGTTGTCTGGAGACAGGCCAAGAGTCAGTGGGCACAACCTGAAACACAAGACGTTTGGTCTTTAAATAAGAAAATATGTTTTTTCCTGTGAGGGTGACTGAGCGCTGGCACAGGTTGCCCAGAGAGGTGGTAGAATCTTCATCTGTAGGGATACTTAAAGAAAGCTGTCTGGACATGGTATTGGGCAGCCTCCCTGCTTGGAGGGATTGGAGCAGATGACCTCCAGAAATCCCTCCCAAACCATTCTCCGAGTCTGTAAGATCAGGCTAAAAATATGTAAGCAGTATTGCAGAAATAAGACTGGTTTACTTACAAAAGTGTAAGTACTAAATATAAATACTAAAGTAGTGAGTCTGTTTCATAGATCGCTCTATGGGGTCAGATTATATGTTGTCTGACGGAGGCTATTTCATCTTCTGTGCCTGCAAACAACTTCACCTACCTCAAAAATGCCAGCCCAGGGAAGGCGGCAGAGCCTCCTTCCCTTCTGAAAGGGTGTTCATATCATTTGAGCTTAACTGTGACATAGCTTTTAGTTCCTCTATCGTCATGCTTCCCACTGAGGGGGAATTGGTGTGTTTGGAGGTTAAATCATCACTTACTCATTTCGCTTTTGCCAAAAGTGGGTACCGCTATGGAAGATCAACTTGCCTCGTTCAGCAGTCTGTTGGGCCAGTGATAGAACTTCCTTTTTTCTTTTTTTAGTTTTCTGGGGGGAGGTGTTGGGGAAGGGTGGTGATGTTTGTTTTGCTTTGGGTTTTTTTGTTAAGCTACCATATAGTTGTTGTTTTTAAAAAGAGACTCATGCCTAAGGAACCACAAGTCGAAATGGGCAGGAAGTCATTTTATCTGTATTCTGAAGTACAAGTGTTTGACTGGCTATACAGTCTGGTTTTGTTTATTAACCAAAAATTTACGATATCCTGCTTTTATCAACCTAAAATAAGCTTTCCTGTTTGCTTTTAATGTCTTTAGTAATTTAAAAAAAAACCAAAACCCACATTTATTGGTAGTCTTTTTCAAGATCTCCCGAGTGGTCTTTGGGCTTGGTTCTAAAAGATTTTGAATTACTCTAAATAATTAGAATGCTTTTTTGAGATAATATTCACCTACCTGTGAGCAAAGCTTTTTGACATTGCTGTTTGGTGAGCTTACTTGCATATGATGACAGACAAGAAATTTCTAAATACCATGCTGAAGAGGAGAAGAAATAGACGTTCTGCATCCACATTGTTGATGGAAGAGGATAGTAGTGTCTCTGTGTGATAGCTGTGCACGATTGTTGTCTTTTTTCTTTTTAATTTTGTTTTAAATATATTGTCATATTTTCTTGTGTCTGCTGCTACTTTAAATGTCCTATCACACCATCAACAGTGTGGTTGATTGGCACAACAGTATGCTTCATGGGAACCTGCAAAGCTTGTAAGATTCCAGTAGACTGTGGGGAAAGATATGCTCCAAGGAAAGGAAGAGGTAATAGTTAGTCTTGTACTCTGTATAAACTTCACTGGGGTTGTGACATAGCAATGGGTATGAATTAAGCTCAGCTATGCTTGTCCTGCAACTATATGATGGTGATGATTCCTCTGTTAGTTCAAATTCTCATGACCAAGAAGCTGAGAAGAATGTTCAACCTCTTAAAAAGTCTCTATAGAAAAGTAACGAGGTTGCAATGTGATCTGTACCATAGTTTTCATCTTCCATTTTTCCTAGGAATGTCACAAAGATGGGTAACCTTTACTAAATACATTGAGGGGGGAAGGGAGGGGCATGGGGTTGGAGATCTCCTGTAACAGAATCCAGAATACATTGCAAATACTTTCTACCTCCATGACCTACGGCATTCAGAACAGAGACTTTTTCAGGACATCTGAGCTAGTAGTAAAACAGTAGTTGCTGTTGTAGAGACCTCCAAGGTCAGTGATTAATTAATATATTAGAAAAAACAGATTCAAATCGAAGAGCATCGGTCAAAGAACATCAGGCAATATCTGATGTTCCTGATGCAAGACCCTGAACGTGATCAAGACTATTATTGGAGTCTGTATTGCCCTTTTTTAAAACGGTTCAGTGTTTTGGGTTTTTTTTGGTCTTGCTGAGCTGTCACTCTGTGCTCCTCAGTGAAATTGCAAAGCTCTGACCTGCATTTTGCTACTTCATATGCACAGCCCATGGCAAGCATTATTTCACACTTTTCCTGCTCAGTTGTAAATATGAAGCAAATAGCATCTTTAAATGCGAGTGCCCAAATAACCTTCACAGAAGTCTCCCAACCACTATCTCTCTCTCTCTGCCATATGCCTTTCCAGATACTTTGAATTCCTAATGAGGATCATTAGGCAATACACAACTCCAGGTAAACACATTCTGCTCTTCAGTGGTAAACTGGTGAGTGGGACACGAACCTATGGCTGCTCAATCTACAACAGTTTCTAGGTTATACAAAGACTAGTGACGACCTTTGCAGTGATAGTGCCTGGAAAGCCTAGTAAGGAAACCTTCGGTGCAGTGCATTACTGCACGTACCTGAGAGAAGTACGCCACAGCTTCAGTTCATTCATTTTTGACTGGCTTTTCTTTTAATGCCTTGCTTAGTCCTAAGATCTCGTTGTGTTAATGCTGTACACACTGGACAAAACAGATGGTCTATGTCCCTTATAACTTAGAAACCATGCATAAGATTAAAGGCAAATGATGTATGCATATATACTAGACGAGTGTGAAACTGCTGGGCAGCATGAAAGACAGTGGTGTTGCCATCCTGGCAGCTTAGTTCTTATGTTCTTCTCACGCATGTTGCAAGGAAGAGAAATATGGGAGAGTAATGAAATGGCTTTGTGGACCACGCTGAATGAGGGATATACAGAATAAAACATAAGGATGTTTATTTTGGCATATAATAAGGGAGTAGTAGAAGCAGACTTGGAAATAGGAGCTGACTGCTCGGTACTGAGAGAGAAAGAAAAAACTGAGGAAGATGTTGAAGGGATTTAAAACAAAATATTTTGCAGTGTAGAAGGGGGAACCAGCAGATGAGTTGTCTGTCCTATAAAATAACCTCGTAAAATAGGACCTTTTATTGATCAGTAATCAATATATAACTGTAGGAGCTCCACAGAAAATGTTTAAATTGCGTTAGACTGCTATAAAGCAATTAACAAAGGTAGTAGATTATTTGATAAATAGATGCTTCTGTGATTAAGCAACTTACAATACCATCTGTACTCCTTTTTTAAATTACTTCTTTCATTGACACAAGAGCAATAAAACTTTTTTAGTAAGTAACGAGAGATAGGATCGAGGTCCTTAATGCCCTTATGCTTTTAGTATCTCCCTCGTGCAGCACAGAATTGTTCAGGTTGGAAAAGACCTTTAAGATCACCAAGTCCAACCGCTAACCCAGCCCTGCCAGTCCACCACTGAACCGTGTCCCTAAGCACCTCATCTACACGTCTCTTCAGTACCCCAGGGGTGGTGACTCCAACACTTGCCTGGGCAGCCCGTTCCCGTGCCTGACAGCCCTTTCAGGGAAGAAATAATGCCTATTCAATAATTTCAAAGTGAAAATGAATAAAACCAAGTAAGGGCCTTGGGAGTAAGTCCTCTGTCTTTTTAGATTACATTTTAAGACACCTCCTCCCCTCCACCTCCCCGAGTATAGGGGAGGAGACTGCTAGAGATTATCTGATTTTATGCAATAGTGCAAGTTCAAACAAATTTGTACTTTTACTGTGATCAATCTCAGAACAATTCATCTGCATAATAGAGATATTGTGGCTGAGTTGTACTCTGCACAAATGCAAAGAGATGAGCTGGAGAACTGCCCTTTTATGTTCTGAGGCTGGTGCCCTTTCATACTGAGTTTAATTGAGCACATGAGAAAGGGATCTACTTTCAGTATCAGCAAGTATCAGTATTACTGTATCCGTAAGTGATGGCAGCCAGGGACCTCGCAGCAAGTCCTCCTTACAGGCATTGAATTCAGAGTAGATTGGATGTGGGACCTGCTTTAGCTTTGTTGTGACACCAGGTGGATCCCTATAGGCAGAAAAAGCCTTAGAAAGTTGTACTCTTCTGATACGCTAATGCAACAGCTAGCATTCCTGAGTAATATTTTTAAATAAATGGTTATTTTGGGAATGATAATTCTGGGGAGGAAGACTGTCTAAATCTGTTCAACATAAACCTTTTCTTCTGAGCTTCACCCCGAGCTTTTCTGTTTTCCCTCACTGATTTGTTAGCTATGCCTATTTATTTGATGCATCTTCACATGTGTATGTTTTCAGTGCTGAGTTTAAGTATATTTTTACCTAAGTATATTAAGTATATATTTTACCTGATTGTACTCTAGGTGTTCCTCTGCATTCTTTGAGGAAGAGAGATCAGCGTTAAAACAGAAACGGCAGAAAATAAGACTTTTGCAGCAGCGGAAAGTTGCAGATATTTCACAGTTCAAAGATCTTCCAGAAGAAATTCCATTGCCACTTGTAATAGGAACAAAAGTTACAGGTAATTTCTTAAAAACAAGTCAACAAGAAAACAGCCATGTGTTTTGCAAAGATTTTAGTAAACCGTAATGTAGTTAGTGCACATAGTTAAAATAAATCTAGAACATCAAAAATTGTAAGTCTTTATTGTTAGCTCATTGAGAAGGTGCTTGTGAGGATTAGCTAATACTTTTTAAGCAGTGATACAAACTTAGTATGGCTTATTAATTCTGCTGTTCAAATTGTAGATTTTTTTTTTTTTATGTCTAGTATATCTAACAAATCTTGGATAGAGAGATGCTTAAATCCAAAGGGCTGAGTGCAGTCTGAAAATTTAAAATCTAGCCTAATATAAAACTTGAGCTTTATCTTTCCATAAATATAAAAATAACTGTTTTGAAATATTCAATTGATACTGCAGTGTAGTTGGGCATGTATATTAAACATGCCATTGCCCTACTGAAAAAGCTTACACATAACTGGGGAAGAAACAGTGTTAAAAACAGTCCACTCGTTTTGTCTATTTCAATAAAAAGCTCATGAAAACTCCCTCCTGTCTGTTTGTGATCCAGGTCCTTTTCACTGAAGCATGGCCTATCCCTCCCCTCTTCAGCTGGGCAGGGGGCAGAAAATAGGATGAAAGGCTGGTGGCTCGAGATAAGGGCAGGGAGAGATCGTTCAGCAATTACCATCATGGGCAGCACAGCCTCAGCTTGGGGAAAAAGATTAATTTATCACCAGTCAAAACAGTAAAAAGATCTTTACATCTTAAAACACCTTCTCCCCACCCCTCCCTTCTTCCCAGGCTCAACTTCACCCTTGCTTTTCTCTACCTGCCCCCCACAAGTGGCACAGCGGGATGGGGGTACTGTTCAGTTCGCCACACATTGTCTCTGCTGCTTGGAGAGAGGACTTCTGTGCTGGTTTTAGTTGGGATAGAGTTAATTTTCTTCACAGTAGCTAGCATGAGGCTGTGTTTTGGTTGTGCTGAGAAGAATATTCATAACATACTAACCTTTTTAATTGTTGACAAGGAATGTTAATACCAAGTCAAGGACTTTTTCAGTTTCTGATCCCCTGTGTTCCCAGCTTCTTCCCTACAAGAAGCTGGGAGGGGACACGGAGAGGACAGCTGACCCAAACTGGCCAAAGGGGTATTTCATGCCCTAAAACGTCATGCTCAGTATATAAGTTGGGAGTGGGCCGGTGGTCATGTGCCTTGCCACTCGCTTGCTCGCTCGCTCGCTGGGGCTTAGACTGGGTCTGGTGCAATCTCTTTCCCGGGCTTGGCCTGGCTCTCGGGTTCTCCAGCTCTGGCTCTCAATCAGTACCCGGCTGGGCATCAGCCAGTGAGTGGTGAGCAGTTGTATTGTTTGTTTCGGTGGTCATGTGCCTTGCCACTCGCTTGCTCGCTCGCTCGCTGGGGCTTAGACTGGGTCTGGTGCAATCTCTTTCCCGGGCTTGGCCTGGCTCTCGGGTTCTCCAGCTCTGGCTCTCAATCAGTACCCGGCTGGGCATCAGCCAGTGAGTGGTGAGCAGTTGTATTGTTTGTTTTCTTTTCCATCATTTGCGTTACATAGTAGTAGTGGCAGCGGTGGTGGTGGTATTATTTTCATTACAGTTTATTAGTAATAATATTAGTATTGTTGGTGTTGTTAGTATCATCGGTATTACTAGTATCGTTATTTTGTTTATTTTCAATTATGAAATTTGTTATTATCTCAACCCACAAGTTTCCTCA
>NW_010226076.1:0-304 GCF_000690775.1 Eurypyga helias
CACCTGGAATACTGTGTCCAGCTCCGGAATCCACAACATCAGAGGGATACAGACCAGTTAGAATGAGTCCAGAGGAGGCTGCGAAGATGATCAGAGGGCTGGAGCACCTCTCCTATGATGAAAGGCTGAGAGAGTTGGGCTTGTTAAGCCTGGAGAAGAGTAGTCTCTGGGGAGACCTTATAGCAGCCTTCCAGTACCTGAAGGGGTCTACAAGGAAGCTGGAGGGAGACTTTTTACAAGGGCCTGTGGTGATAGAACAAGGGGTAATGATTTTAAATTGAAATTGGGGAGGTTTAGATTAGAT